>NW_015090839.1:7208511-7274094 GCF_001431845.1 Calidris pugnax | reverse complement strand
TCACCTGCCCCGCCAGCCCGGCCAGGGCGCGCAGGGCGCTGCTCGCCACCTCCGAGGCCGCAGGGTCGGCGCCCGTCTCCGGTGCGTGGCCGCCGGGCTGGAGCGGGCTAGGCGCCGCCGCCATGACACCGGGCCGGGCCGCCGCCGCCAGCAACGTCCCCGCCGTCGCACGGCGATGACGAACCCCTCGGGGGGCCGTGCCCGGTGGCCCCGCCCCCGAGGACTGATGGACAGGCGCGCCAGCCAATGGCGGGGTGCGCTCCCGCGGCCGGCTGACATGGCCGGGCCGGGGAGGCAGTGGCGAGCGGTGCTGCTGAGGATGAGGGGCTCCTCCTGGGCTCCTGAGCCGGGCTGCCCTGCTGGAGTAGCGGCCGCTCTGTCCCAGCGCGCAGGAGTGGCGGCTCGGGGCAGCTTCCCGGCTGTGGCAGCAGGGCCCGGGCCGGGGAGGCAGCCTCAGGCCTGGCTGGCCTGGCCTGGCCAGACTCGGCCCGGCCTGTGGCCCCCTGGGCTGTGGTGTGGGGGGGACTCTCTCCCGCAGTGCGAGCAGCCCCGTTTCCCAAGCCTGAGGAAGCATCTTAACTCCTGCTCCTTTTTTCAGGCTTCTCTGGGACGCAGAAGCTTTTCTCAGCTGGGGTGTGTTGGAGCCATGGGGTGACAGACCACCTGAGTGGTGACAGGATGGCAGTGTGTTGGCCCAGGGGTGCTGTGTGCTGTTCTGGTGCCTGTGACACCAGCAGGCTTTGAACCCTAGGCTGCGGCAGCTCCTGTGGGGCATCCTCTCCCTGCAAGGTCACCTTACTCGCTCACCCTTTTCTTTGCCTCCTGGCTCATTCCTGCCCTTCAGCAGCCTCCGTGGAGCTGTCAGCGTGGGCACACGGCAGGCACGCTTACAGGAGCGCTTCCCAGAGCGCTTCCCCCGGGTGATCGTTCATGGAGGGAAGGACAGCGTGTGTTTAAGTGTATCAGATTACTGTGCTTGCTTCAGCCGTGCTTTTCTGGTGATACCTTCACTTTTTTACATTCATATGTGCTTCTCTTCAGAGCCTTGACTCCTCTGGTTACAGCAAGGTTGTTTTTTCATCAGACCACGAGGAGCAAGTTTGTCAGAGCACTCCGATTATGGGGCTTGCAAGACTGTATTCCCTCTAAGACAGTCTGCTTGATTTCTTTCCTAGGGCAGTATGAATGCTGACGAAGATTTTCTACCCAATGTTTCCTTTGGTACCCTTATCTTGATGCTTTAACCTTCTTTCTGTCCTGTCCCCCCCCAATATTTTTTATTTCATTGGGAAATGGTGGGTGCTGTTGTGTATACAAGTGTTAAAGCATTCTTAAATAAAAATGTTCAAAAGCAGATTAATTTATTTCACTGATAGGTGGGTATTTGAAAGACATTCCTCTCTAAGGTATCCAGATAAAACTTACCTTAATTTGATGAAGATAAAGTCCACTAAACTGAAGACATAGAATTCTGTATCTCCATTCAGCAACCAACTTAAATATTTGAGAAAACTCAAGTCAAGAAAGCCCTACTCTGTTCCAGAGAGTTGAGAGAGCTGTGATCTTTCCTTTGCTTTTGAGCTTGTTACCTTTACCTGTAGCAAGAGGTTGTTTTGGGGTACAAAATATTTCAAATGAAAAATAAAGGGATAACCACATAAATGTCAGGCAGATACTGGAGGTTACACTGCCGCATACGTGGCGAATGGATGTGGAGGATATCGAGATGGTGATGTACCGTTATTTATTCAGTGATCATTACAAGAAAAGCGGGCAAAAGCCAGTGAAGTTGTCTGCAGAGCTGTTGATGTCAACCTAGTATTTACGAAGCAGAAACTGGATCATGGCCTTCTTCCTGTTGATGGGAAACTCTGAGAAACAGGAGTGATGCCTATGGGTAAAGAGGGCACAGATTTTCTTCCTACTTTCACTATCTCAAAAGGCCTTGAGCCACGTTGCACCTGCTAACTGAATAAATTTGGTATCACCTGAAATTTCACAGATTAAACTATGTAGTGCATTATGCAAGCACGAACAGAAATAATCCAAAGTGATTTAAGAGATTAGAAATATGAGAGCATGTGAGAAAGTGAGAGTAGGGCAAAAAAGGTGCAAATACAGCTAGGACAAAGTATGTTAAACATTCATATCTGATGGAATAGACAGACCAGAGCAGAATGGTTCCAAACGATGGTTACATGCTCACTGTGTGTAGTGCACAGGAAAAATGAATCCACTTGCAATCACCTCTGGCAGTAAAAATGGCCGCAGTAAACCCAGGCCTCCCATAAAGACAGAGGAAATTACGTGGCATGCTCACTAAAGCTGGTGAAACAATAAAGTATTGGAAGCTCTCATTGCTGGAAAGATACTAGATTTGGAGGGAATTTGTAGACAACTGGCAAGAAATGGGTTGCCAGAGACGGATACTAGTTTAGAAAGAGGGATCAGAAGATTTCAATATGTGTAACTTGGCAGTTATGTTCGCTTTCAGATATTTTAATAATGTGACTACTAAGGAAGGGAATAATCTGGAATTGTTTTCAACATTCAGGGATAGAGTTATCGTGGTAATATTAAATCTTCTGCAGCTTTGATCCATGAAATGGATCTCTGAGGAGTATAATAGCCTCTCCCACCAAAACTACCTTGAAAAATATAAACACAAACACACTAAGTTCTTCAATGGCAAATGTCATGAAAATGATTTTGAAATGGAATAAATAAATTTCTTTTGGTTTTGGACTATTGTCACTTTTCATTTGTTTCATAAAATGATAAAGCTATACACCTCTTTCCAGCTTTAGGTGCCTTTGAACACTTTAAAATCAGAGTAAACTTTAATAAATTGACACAAGTTCTGTTTGCTGGTCACCACTGTCATAATTACTAGAGCTGCTTTTTCTGCTGAACATCACATTCCCATAATTTCTGAACTCGCACTTTCATGTTGTCCCTGACTAACAGCCAGAGAAAGGTGGGTGCTTTGCAGAATGTACCAGTGCTTGAGGTTTGTTGTGCTGAAGAGTGAAGTGTCGAGCTAAGGAGCCTGTGTAATGTATAAGCAGATTTTTCTCCTGAATTGAAAAGCTCATGCTGTGTACCTCTGTTTGTGTCAGCTGTAGATCATAGGAAGGCAAAAGAGACAACACTTCAGGAAAAAAGTAAACTGAAATCATTTGGAGCCTCAAAGATAAAAACAATACCCTGAATTCTTAATAGAGCCCCAGGCAACTGGTGCAGCTTAACACTGGCTGCTGTAAATGAAGTTTTCCTTAATTTTCAGATTATCAGTGCTACTCTAAAATACCTTAGTTCATAAATAGAAAATTTATAGTATCCTACCCGTTGGATTAAAATAGAATAGGACATAACAAGTCCCCTCCAGAATAAAAGTTTTTATTTAGTTAATTTCAGAAGAAGAGCACCTTATTTCTGTTGCTACCTGGGTACCCAGGAAAAGGCATCACTCCAACCAAGGTTATGGACCCTGGTTCAATAACATGCTTAAGTTGCTGCCTAATTTTCAGCACTAGCCCAGCTGAAAAAACTCTGCCTACTTCTCTAAAATGTCACCATGTGCTTATTAACTTCATCAAATAAAGGCTCTGAATTGCAAGCCTAATTCTCCAATAGGAGCTGCATTCCTTCAAAGTAAATGTCTTTGCTGACCTTTTGGTGTTTCTCTCACTCTATCAAAATTTAGAAAGCCCTGTTCAGACAGGATTGGAATGGGGTTTGTATGAAATGTTGTGTGGGAAATACAGCTGTGATGTATTTGCATTTAAAGATAAAAAACAAAACTATAGCTATCTTATATTTAAGACTGGCAGTAATTTTGTCATTCCTAATGAAATGCAAAATCTGCTGAGGCTGCTGCCTGCTTTCTGTTTATCGTCCTTATCCTGACATGCGCATAGACCCAGGATCCTTCCTTTCTGAATTTTTTCACCCTGGAGATTTTCTAATACTGCTCCATGCTTTGCCTTACTTTGGTCATTATTTTTCATATCTTTGTTTAGTAACTTTATACCATATTTAAGTTTTATCTCCCTGTTTGCCCCCTCTTTCTTGCTGCCATCTGCAAGTAAGATTAGCATCCTCTGCACAGAGTTCTTCAGTTCAGTTACATCATTTGGGATCGAGAACTAACCTCTGCAAGGCCCAGCCCAACAGCTCTTCTAAGAAGTCAGAGAACTATTATTACAATTATTCTGAGTTCACAAATTTTAGAGTCCTATAGTGACTTTGAAAAGTTGGATTATAAACCACCTTTGTATAATTTCCTTTTGAGACTATCACACAGAAATGTAGAAAGTGTCTTGAGGAGTAGGTGTCTGTGCTCACTGTGTTTCCCTTGTCTGTAAACTGTCAGTAAATTGACACAAGCATTGTGAAATTAAGCACTCATACCTGAAGATAGTCTAAAAATTAATAATTTTCCACTGCATTAATATGTACATGCTGCTCATATTATATATTTAACTCAGGTTTAATGGGATACTTGAAAATCTATATTTAACAGGGAAACAGAAGTATAGCACATTTACTTCAGAGAAACTTTAACTTTTGGGATTCCTTGATTGCTGAGTGCTTGATTTTAAAAGCTGTAGCTTGCATCTTTATTAGTATAATTTGACTATTATTTTAAAAGAAATAATAGTGATGGATGCTTAGGAATATCTAAAATAGAGTTCTTCAGCTGTGCTATGTACAAGATTTTCACCCAGCTTAGCTGGGACCCAAGTCCTTTTCTAAACATACAGTCTTTGTAGCCTGTTCTGTGGAACTGTTAAGTTACTCAAATTTAAATTTACCTTCTGCTTCAGCAGTTTAACTTATCAATTCCTATACCCCAGTAGCTGGACAGTTATTATCAAATAGACCACATCTGTCATTATTGGTCCAATCAATCATTCAGCATCCCAGCAGGCTCCTCCACTGACTTCAGGAACCAGAGCCAGATCTGCTTTAGATACGAGAATCATGGACTGATAGTTGAAATTAGGGACCTATCTTATGTAGTTGAGTCAAAATAGTCTTAAGGGGTTAATAGATCCATATTACAATGTAAGATAGGCACCTAAATCCTTTAAGTTCCTCTGGATGTATCACTCAGTGTTCATACCACCTGCAGTATTCTTCAACTTCTACATCTGTACGAGTAAATACATAATGCCCTTTTTGGATATAAAGTAACTATAAAGTTATTTGAATGATCTCCATTGTATTATAGTAAACAGACAAAACAAAAGATCACACTCATCTTTACACTGTCAGTATTTTTCTAATGCAGAAGAGGCATTTGTTAATAGGGAATATGGAGTCTTTGACATTTTGGGTCCCAATCCTTCAGTGAAGCTAGTCATGCACCTGCTTACTTTGTGCACAAATCATTCTAATGAATTCTAAAGGACTATTCATGTGCATAAAGCTAAGCCTGTGTGTAAAAGCCTTTGCAAGACTGAGCCTAGGTTGTAAGTTTGATAATGACCTGAGGCTGATTCAACAGAGAACAAGCAGTCCTTTTTGAATGTTGAGAAGTGTAGCTCCAACTCAGCTGCACAGGTATGGGCAGTGCTAAGAAATCTTGTAGTGCATGGGACTCAAGACTGGCCCCCGCCAAAAAAAGACAAGGGGCATAATAGATATTTTTCATTTATATTTTATAATACTGCATTTTACCTTAATCTTTTTAATTCTTGGCTTCACCTTAATTTCATTATGGCTATGGATTCCATTTGAATAGCTTTATTGCAGGAGCTCAGAAACTTTCCTGTTTTAAATTCATATACATATATATAGAGAGAGTGTATGAAAGAGTAGATCTGCTTAGAGAATGATGGTTGTGAGAAACCATAATTGTGCTCTTTGGAATGCTTTTGCTTGAGAAAGAGGCAAGACTTCAGCCTGTTTCATAAAGAAGCGCACAGAAGAGTTTCCCATACATATTTGTTCATACCACGCCATATTCTGGCTTCTGCTGCAAAGTCTTTGTGCTGCTCTGCAGCAGTTTATGTTCTCAGAGACAGTGCATCACCTTCAGGAGCCTCTCAACAACATCAGGGCAATTCCAGTGGTTGTGATACATCTCCTGAAACCTTGTTCTCGATATCGCTTCCATGAGTTGCTTCCATCAGGAACTTCCATAGAATTTGATAACGCTTTTTTCATGTGTTTAATGTTAAACATAAAGGCAACGCTACTAAAATCACCATGAAAAACCAATGAGATTACTTAAATGTAAACTGAGTTCCTGCTTGGAGCTATAGATTTTGGCATTCAATATGCTGAGTGTATGAAATAGGCATGTTTATGCACAATCACAAAAGAGAAATGTTTTCTTTTGCATAAAGCAAACTGTTGTCTTACCATGATCTATTCACTGCTAAAATGATTGCTATATTTAGTGGCCTTTGGATATCATTGACTATGAAATGCCACTTGTTTGTTAGGCTCACTAAGATAAAGTTGGTAAAAAAGAGAGAAAGCCTTTATCCTGCAGCTTAATCAACTATTAGTCACACCAGACTGGTCCATCAGAAAATTCCAGCTTCCCCAGTTAAAGGATTAATTTAATAATCTGGGTGAAGAAGTGACTGGATTAGGCATGGAAAAAAAGCATACCCACACTGCAGTGGGCGAAGGTGATAGTCCTGGGACCACCACTGCTGGCTTTGTTCTAGTTGTTGGCCTTGGGGACATGACAGATCTTTTGCTTGGTTGATGCAGGAAAAAGAATGAAGAAGGTACCTCTTATAAGGCATGGTGCTCCTTTACTAACCTTTTTAATTATTATTTAAACGAAGATTAAAGTTATGGAGTTGGAGAGTATTTTGCTGTTTTATAATTTAGCAGTTCAGGCTAAAGTTTCCTTTATGTTCTTTCTGTTTTTATGCAGGCAGCCTAGAAGATGGACATTTGACAGGCCACAATAGACTGCTCCTTTCCCAGGTATCTCCTGCTTGTTTCCTTTATCTGTGAATAGGAAATGGCTTAAAGGCACCTGTGTTATGAAGGTCCCAGGGGCAGCTGCCTGACTAGTGAATGCCTGATTATGTGTTAACATGCTTTGTCAGATATTGGCAGAATCTGTTCTCTTCTTTTGCCTTTTCAGCAAGGGTACCATTGACAGACTGGCTACCCATTTATAGAAATGTTGTCCATCAAACTGTGAGGAAGGACAATGGTGTTTTTCTGTGGCCAGTGACTGTGGGAAACTTTTCTTTGGCTATTCAGGCAATTTTTGTAGCTTGCTCTGAAGAGGAGAGACTGATGAGTGCAAAAAGTACAATTAAGCAAAGCCAGACTTCAATTGAAGGCTGTAGTGTAGTCTGCTGTTCTCATTTTTTTATTTGGAAAAAAATCTATGGGTTTTCACGTTGCTGTGTGGCATTCAGCGGGGGGCTATTACAATCCCAAATTTTTTTTCTAGACCACCTAATTCTAAGTAAAAATTAAATGTAATGAGAGCCACTTGGAGTTCTGAATATTTTAAAGCATAATTCCCACAGAAGGGATTCGACCTAAACTGTGTAGAGCATCAGTTGGCTAATTATAGCTGCATTTTATATTACAGCAGGTGTCAGATGCAGTCATCTCAATAAAGTCCACATAATACTCTGGAAAATAACAAAAGCTTTTCTTTGAATGTGGGTACTAATTTCTGCTAGGTGTCATATGAGCGCTGATACTTCTTATTGGCATTAACAAGAGCACTGCAGCACTCAAACATGCTTTTTGCTTAGGATGAATTGATACTGTAAAGCACTTGCTAGTCAGCCTTGGCAGATGTCAGTAGTTAATACTAGTGTTGCAGAGGTTGGTATATAATGCAAAGAGTCTTATGTAAATACTTTTAGATGATGGGCTGGTTTTGAGAATGAGTGTGAGCCCTGCACCAACTTACTTAATGAAAGCTAAATAGACAACAGCAGGATAACGGCATTTCCTTCAGTTTCTGCCTTGTTTTAAGTCCCCTGCAAGTAAAGGGCAGATGGGAAGGCAGTAAACTAGGTGAATGAAAACATTAAACTTAATAAGCACTTCATGCTTTCATACCATTTTCCCAATTCAATGGAAGCAGCAAGTTTGAGTTACTGAAGTGATGGGTGAGAAAGGTCTTTCCTAAGCCTTGAGACTGAGATTCCCTAAAGAGTGTCTCTTCAGAACAGCCTGCATGTGAGGAAACTACAATCTATAGGCATTTGATGGTCACCTGACTTTTTAATTAAAAGATGGGATTCTATGATTCCAAGATGAATGTGTTTTAAAATATTCATGAATCAGTAAAATAAATACTGAAGTGGGTAGCTAGCACAGAAGCCCTTGAATACAAGGAATTGTGATGACGTTGAAGTGGAATTGCAGGCACAATGGGCAGGATGAAAAGCACAGGCAGCAAAGCCTGCCCAGCTGATTGTGCTTGGCCTAACATGCAACAGAGGCACTTCCCAAGCTTGGCAGGTACCCTGAGAAGCAATAAGACAGGCGAATCCTCAGTGCAGAACAGCAGGGTCAGGTCACGGGAGGCTTGCTGCTTCTCCTGAAGGGGATAGGACATGCCTGGTCCAAGCATGGACGAGAAGGAATTCAACAAACAGTGCCAAATGTTAGGCTAATCATGCAGGAGGAACAAGCATCTACCATGTACTACCAAAACAAAGGAAATGTGACAAATTATGAAAATCCCCTGATATCTGAGTCTTCTGTAAGAGCAACAAACCACTTAATGATCTACTATCTAGTGCTATATATCTCTCCCCAACATTGTCTCCCCTGAGAAAAAGTACTCCCAAACTGCCTTTGTTTCTGGCACAGAAGCCCATGGAGAATTGCAGAGGTATAGGAATAATAAATACAAGTTAATGTGATAAATCTTTTATTTTTAAAATGTAATAAATAGTCAGCTGAATAAAACTGAACCACAAGTTCCAGCATGTTACCTTAGCAACTCTGTAAGAAAAAAAAACAATCACAGGTTATGAAATATCATTTAATATTTTGTAGAAGTGCAGTTTAAATTATGATCTTACTGCATTACATATTGAATATACTAACATGTAGGACGAGCCTGGTTTTGGCCTGAAGATTAGATACAATAAATAATTTGTAAAAAACAAGTTAAAGTAAATTAGATATATATATATATATTCATATTAAGAATACATGTATTTCTGGAATAACATAGATATACTCTTCAAAAAAGTTTCTAAAGACAATAATGAAAATGTATAATCCATATAACGTCTAAACTTGGCCAAAACCAGGTACAGAAACCAGTAACAGAGGTACAGAGAAGAAAATGAAGGGAGAAATAACTTCTTGGCTATTCTGTGCCTGGCATCTGGGGAGCAGGGGGCTGTCTATGAGAGAACTGCTTTAGCTCTTACACATGAGGTTACCTCTAAGCAAAAGACACATGAAAAGGCCTGAGAACAAAAGCCCAATTATAAAAGCTGAAGGCACGATTGCCATTGTACAAATGAATTTACTGATTTACCCCATTTATTCCACACAGCCACTTTCTGAAACCTTTTAGTATTGAGAGCAGCCCAGCTTAACTTGGAAAGGTCTAAGAAGTTTGGTGAAAGGTTGGGAACGTAAACAAAAGGTAGAGTTAACTGCAGGAGCTGTCAACCTAATCGTCCTTCGGTTATCTCCCTTTTAGCTCAAAAGGCATGAGGAGACCACCACTGTACTACATTGCTCTTCCACTGTTGTTCTCCCCTGGCTTAAATTTCTGGCATTGGGATGTGCTCTTGTGCATGTGTTACAGACCTGGGTATTAAAGAATAAAACCTCTTCCTGCTGGTAGACATCCTAATTTTTTTTCATTCCAGGGGCAGAAGGTAAGGGGCAGCTATCGGCAAGTAGAAATGCTGTTGTGAAAAGTAACTGCCAATAGTGTCACTCAGAATTTATTACCGTCTGCAGATGACAAAGCCTAATGGCTTCTCCTTGTGATATCTCTGAAGGATTCTTTGGAAGCAGGCATCTGACAAACAGTTCCTATGGTAATGACTGTTACTGCCCTATATATAACATGAGTTTTTTGTGTGTGTAATTCTCCTGGATTATTCTAAAAAACTGAATGAGTCTAGGATAATTTTGTGTGTCACCTACTGTGAAAATTGCTTTGGTGGCAAGCAAAATCAACTACTCCGTGACCTACACTTCTTCATATTAGAGGTTATATGAAACTTACTGCACTCCCCTTTCTCCACAGTTATTGCTACTTCTTCCCCTCCATTTTTGCTCTAGGATTACAGGGATGTGATTGCACAATACAGGCAGCACAGATGGCAGCTGAAGGTCTGTATCTGCCAGGTGTCTGTGTAACAGCTGAGTCAGTGTATGCAGCTGAGCACAGCTCACTTTCTGACATAGATGTTCCGCGCCATGTCTCTGAATCATGGCCTTGCACAGCCCTTGGAACTGCCTCTGGCAAATTTTAGACTCTACTCAGGTGCACAGTAGGCTTCTTTGGCAGGCAGAAGTCGGAGAAAGTCTTGCTCTGACTTCATTGTAAATGCTCAGAAAACAGAAATACTTCCTGCAGTTGCTACTGTAGGTGCAAAGGATGGACTTAATGTAAAACACTGGGAAGGTGTAGGCCTTCTATAAATATATCACCTATAAATATAAACATTATATAAATAGTCACCTATACTCAAAGAATGTTTGCAGGACATTTGCTCAGGTTTGCTGACAGAGTCCAGTAGAGAGAGGAAGATGTATCTTTAGCAACAAGGAGGAAGCCATGTAGCCCTATGTTAGCTAGGAGCGAAGAACTGGTTCTTGTAGTTTGGGAAGGCAGGATGATGCCATTCTGAGCTCTGTAGAATTGCCTTCCTCTTCATAGGGCTCAGATACATCCAACAGCACCCTTTTCTGTAGATACTGCAGTTATACACCAGTAAACAGAGCAGTTATGAGCTCTTCTATGCTGCTGGTCCCCACGCGCAAACCGATGCAAGAGGTGGGAGACTGGGAACCTTGACTGAAGTGGGAAAAGAAATCTGAGGAATAAAGAAACCAGGTGGTGGCTTACATAAGAAGCAGTTTGGGAAAGAGAAGATTTGCACCTTATAGGTCCAATAACTTCAAATAGCTTAGGGAACAAAGGAAGGTAGGAAATACGAGAGGGAGTTCTGGGCATGGTGCCTACTGTGACTAACACACTAACGGACAAGAAATGGAGCCAAAGCTTGATGTCTGAGAAGGCTTTGTGGTTCTCCAGTGGCTTTATAGCCAACACTATTTCATTGTCTGCACAAAACATTAGGGATGATTACAATGCTGTAGATCCAAACAAACTGTGGAGATTTGGGGAGGAATGTCATCCCTTTGAGTAGCTTCACCAGATCAGCTTACTGAAGGGGGCTGGGGGTGGGAAGTGGGAGGAAAAAAAAACACATGGGAAAGAACTGAAAAATCCCAAAGTTCCACTGACCATCATAGCTGTCAAGAAGGTGGTATATGCATAAGAGTGGCAAGGTGCCAGCAGAGCTGTACACTATGTGTAATGGTTTTGTACATTACATACAGGGATGAGTTCATCCAGTACCAGCGCTTTGAAGAACTAAGCTATGGAGTCTAGTGGTGGGAAATTTAATTCCTAGATCCAAGCCTATGAAAATGCTGCTTGCTGCTCCATGTGAAAGATGTATCTTCTTTGAGAGCTCACTTCTTTTTTTTTTCTTTTTTTTTTTTTTTTTAAAGGAGAAAATAAGAAGATTTTCGTAAAAATGAGGAGTAAAATAAAGACTTGATGGTATGTCTGTGGGCATAGATTCATTTTACTTCAGCTGTAGCATGAAAGACCATGAAATATCTTCATCTGGCCTTTCAGTGAAGCACACTATCTTTAAACATATTTCAAGGAAAGTAAAGAGTTTGGAGTATTAAAAATATATACAAAGATTCTGCAGGTAACGTGTATGTGAAGGTTCAAGCAATCATCCAAGGCCAGAGTACCTGAAGAGGAGAGGGACTGTTAAATTACTATGATCTTAAAAATAATTACTGTAATACTTTGGAGAAAACATTTGCCATAACAAATATAGAACATATTTTCTAATTTCTATTATGGTTATCAAGGTCATTCAGTGACAGAATGCAATATCTTTTATTTTTCTCATGCAGATACTGTCAGGTGCAGAAATTCAATAGCTAAAGTAGAAAGGCATTTAAAAATTGGAATTCATTAATGAAGAAATTATGTCTTTGCCCAATATCACACAATAATTTTTATCTCGTGAACAGAGTTTAACAATATGTAGGCTCAGGCTGGCTTTATTCCACTAATACATGCTATTTCCAAAAGTGTGTTGCCTATATATTAAACGCAGAGCACACACAAGCACCCTGGCATTCCTTGAAAATGAATTTCCAATCCGCATTTATTGTAAGTGCTTTGGGCAAGAACCATCTTTTGTTATAAAACAATGCAAATTGGCCCATAATTGGGGCTCCTAAGCACTGCGAATTCTTTCACCAATGTCTCACATTCTCTTTCTCCCTCTCTTTGTCCCTCTGCAGATTATGCCAGTGTTTACAAAGGTTGGGATCACTTGCATCCTCATCAGTTTTTACATTTGCCCAAGAATCAGATTCAGTTAGCCCAGCATTCTTCACAAAGATACAAGGGTGACAAATCCTAACATATTTGTACTTTTGAAAAGTAGAAAAGCTGATTTCATGCATAAGCCCTATCCTAAAGCTGTCTCCAAGGTGAAATTGTACCAGTCTTGATATAGAAAGTCGAAGGAGCCAGATATTTAAACTACATGCAGTGATGTGCTTGAGCACTCTTTCTTATACTATAACCAGAAAATGTTGTAATAGCCTTATTTTCTAGTTTTTAACTACTGAAACTTTGCTTTAAATCTCATTTCCTTATGATGAAAAGACACCTAAGCCACTTCATTTTTGTCTTTGGTTATAGCCAATCTTATTTACATGTATGGGCTTCTATCATTATTATTTAAAACTCTAATACTGGGCAAGAAGATATATTATTGAAAGCTTTTGTAACAGTTGCATTGCCTGCACAGACATATGTGAGTCATGCATTAATCACTGAATTACTAGACTTTAATGGTTGATTTATACATGACAGATCATGTATATGATATCAGTATGTTATATCATAAATAAATGAGTGAATTTACTAAAGTATTGATAATTTTTTTGTGATTTTATTCAATGACAGTGAATTAGTAAAACTAAAAAGAAATGCGAAATTATGAAAGACATACAAATCCCATACAAATCACCCAGAATGGGTGATACTGCCAAATTAGAAGTCTCTTTCTAAGGTCTGATACTTTAGCCTGTAGTTAAAATGAGCTTTGCCACTGAAAGAGCATTGTGACCGTAATGCTTGTTCCCCAAACAGGAGTGGTGTAGCAACAACTATTCAGTCACAGGTTCTTAGGTTGTTTGTATAGTATAAAGCCAGTAGAAACCCTTGCAATTCTCTAGCTGGACCTCCCACATAACATAGATCTAAGAAGTTCCTGGAATTAATTCCCTCTGGAATTAGAGTTTGTGTTTGAGAAAACACACTATTTTTGATTATAACATTTTCAGAGAGAAAAAATCTACCAAAACTCTGAGTATGAGGTTTCAATGATTATCATAACAATGAAAATTATGGAGCTTTTAGCATAAGTTTATGTAGCCTTTCATTTCAGCCACTGAGTCCTGTTACACATTTGATTTGCACAGATTTAAGATGTTGGTCAAACTTCATTTTTCTGTCAGTCTTCCCTACTTTCAGCTGGAAATAGTAGTGCTGTGGTAGCAGTGGTGATCTAAGAATAGGCAGTGATACAGGGCATGGAGAAAGAGGTAGACCAGAACAGCTGGTGTAGTTGCAAAAGAGATACGAGCTTTTGGGAGCAGTCTCCTCACCAAACTGTTACCCCTGCAGAGCTATCACCAGGGACTACCTGAAAGCTTGTCCCCCTTTCTCACCTCCATTGGCTTGTCTTATAAAAGATACTCTCTCTTGTTACAAACAGTATGTATCCTAAATCACAATTAGATGATGTTGTTTGCTTTAATTAATTGATGAGTTTTGTCTTGACTTCCTTATTCAATTTTGTATGTCCAGGACCTCTTCTTTGAGAGAAAGTTCTATCTAGTATTCTTCTTGTGCTTCTTTTTTGGACCACTGTCTAGAAAATGATTTGGAGAATGTTTGAATTCCCAGATTAAGGCTATATCAAGGGTAATTGTTAAAAGTCTTCCTACATATTGTCATTCTTATAATCCTCTCAGTCTTCCCCACGTTTTTCCTGGTTAGAGTTTCTCTTATCAGACACTCAAAAAAAAGTAAGAGGTTGAAGGGCAACGTGATGTTAATGCGTTTATAATATATTAACTATAACATTTGTGTCTCAAACAGCTGTCTGCATAGGTCTTGGAAGAAATGAAAAGCAAAATGCTGCTGTGCAAACTAATTCACTGTTTTGTCATAATATTTCCAGAATTGCAGTCAGCTATAAATTAGTTCGAAGGATTTTTTCTGTAATAGCAATTTTCAGCATGAAGCTTGACATTCAAGTTGAAATCTCAAACTGCTACTGATATTGGGGAAGAAACAGAAAAAGATTAGAGGAAAAAATAGAGAATTTTTTAGCTAAATCTGTTCTGGTTTGTATCATGTGTTAGTTAACTATGTACTTGGGTCTCATGGTAGTGATATGTTTAATGTAAATTGTTACGATAATGAACTTTACAGAGCAGATTTTATAGTACTTTAAATTTTATTAATATGTATATATCTCTTTCTTTAAATATGATAATTCAACATCATAAAAATATATTTCTATTGAATGTGCTGCACAATTAATCTTAGATACTTTAAATACAGTTTATTTTACTTAAGAATTTCAAGAATTTTGAGACACTCAAAATCTTTTTTTTTTTTTAAATCTTAATTCTACCACATTTTCATATTTTAGAGCATTTTCTGAACTGAGGCGCAATAACTTGCAGAGCATGGGATCATGGTGTTGGATGGATCAGAAACTTATGAGTGAAATTTTAGTATTTTGGAAGGGTTGAGAGGGGAGAGGTTTAAAAACTGTGTAATTATCAGATTAGCTTCCTGGTGAACATGTTGCAGAAAATGCTTCTTTTTTTCATATGAATGAATTACTTTTTTTAAAAAATCTGGATTCTGTGAGCTTATATTAGAAGGGGCTGAGCATGCCATTCTCTATAAATCATTTAAGCACCTCAGTAATTCCGCTTACTTTAAAAATACTGTTTCAGCATCTTCTTAGAGTTATATACGTGCTTAAGTACTCTGTTGGAACTTAAATGATGTGGTTTTGGATAGCCTGATCTTGTTATTACTATTGTCACTAAATATATATAAAATGAAAGTACAAAGCCCTATCATTAATACCCGCATTGCTCTACTCCTATTTATTTCAGAATAATAAAGTTTTCCTCTAAGAAAAATTATTTACTTTATTCCTTATACATCACAATACACTATATTTGTCCTTGATTTAAATTTTTTCTGAATATTAAATTTTCTGAAAACAAAAACCAGATGCATGCAATCTATTTGTTCCCTTGATTATGTATAACCTGAAAGAAATTCAGAAGGTGGTGAAGCATGACCTTTAATTTTTGAGGCCATATTGACTATCCTTCATCAAACTGTACTTTTCTAAATGATACCCATTTAATGTCCAAAAATGCTTTTTAAGATTCCCTCCTCCCAAAAGGCATCCAAACTAAATGGCCTGTAATTTCCTGAAGTGTTCCCAGAGTCTGTCTTCAATAATGACGTTATGTTGGCCATTTTCCATCCATCAGGTCTTTTTCTGAATAGAATGACTTTGAAAAATGTCTGCAAAACTTGCAATAATAACACCCCTACTTTTTAAAAGAAATATTGAATATTGGTAACTGTTGATTAGTGTAATGCTGCTATTAAATGCCCATATATTATTATACCATATTACAGATGAATTATTAGTTTCCTTTTCCCAGAAACCAAATCCATTGTCTATGTTTCATCTAGAAACTACTCACTTGAGGCATTTACTATAAATGCATATTTGAATTCTGTACCTGCCTGCATATAGCTATTTCTAGTAAATGTCCTTAAAACAATGTGTTGTTTTACAAATAGGAAAAGAACTAAATCACCTTGTTTAATACATAGTTTCATAAACTGAAATACAGTCTTTACAGAACAGATTTTAAAAGGAAGCTAGCAGAAAGTTAGATATCCTTGCTATTTAAAATAGAATTTCATTTAAAAAGTGCTTCAAAACTAAAATAAAATAAGAAAAAAGTAGAGGTAGGGCACGTACAACCATATTGCATAAAAAGATGGGTATTAGGAATGCTTCTAGTACACTTGGAGATGTCATGGCTTGTACACTCTAGCTACAAGCCATTGGCTTGTTAACACAGACCCTGAAGTGTCATATTCCTTTCTAAATACGTTTAGTAGTGGTAGTACTATCACTGCTATTTCTCTGTACTGGATCATACGCCAGCACTGGAGTTTAAGCCTAACTGTTCTACATCCATGTAATAAAACAGTGGTTACTGCCCCACAGAACCTACATTTGAAATGTTGGAAGAGAAAAAAATCTGGAGACACGATAAGAGTTAGATGTCAGTCCCTAGCGGTTGCTACTGGTGAGGGCTCCTCATTAAGTCAGTGTTAACTGACTGACCACACGCACACTCCTCTCTGCACCAAATGCAAGGTAAAATCAGTTACTTGAAACTGCTGTCTACGAAAATAAGGCCACGTGCACATACGGTCAATTACTACAGCTCAGCTGATGCTCAATGCTTTGCTAAGAGGTGGTACGGCAAGATGTCTAAGCTGTCTGTTTTGGTTAGTAATTTTTGTGAGGTTTTTGGTGGTTTGTTCAATATATTGCTCCAGCACTTCATTTGCAATACAAATTTTTCATTTTAAATAATTCATACTTAATTACAGTAGTTGTCAGTTTATGTGGTCCTTTTCATTCTTGAAATGCTTTAGAAGCATTAATTCCCACAAAGTTTTGAGAAGCAATTAAGTATTAATGTTCCATTTTTACAAACAAAAAACCAGAAAATACAGAGGTTGGGCAAACATTTCTGAATATCAACTGTAAAATTAGGCACTGACTGGATAGATACATGATCTAATTTTCAGAGGCACTGAAGAAGACATTTGCATATTCAGAATGGAAACTTTTGTCCTACTCGTTAAATGCATAAAGAATCTTGGATACCATAATACTGAGCCTTACAAGTTTTAACTACCTAGGATCAAGATACGGGAGGAGTTTATTAACTCTGAATAACGTTTACAGCAGGTGCTTATGAAGCTGCCTAAGCTAATACAAAGGAAAAACGGATTTCCAGATTCCAGCTGTATAAATAACCCATCACAAACTTCCCTTCACATGGGCTGAAGAACTCGGCATCCTTTCCTGGAATGAACTGCTAAATCATTTTTACAGAAAAAGGAGATTGAGAGAATTGGGGACTGTGAGTATGATCATAAAATCTATTGCCTCTAGCACTCACAAGACTGGGAAAATTTTAGGACTGCTATTTAACAACTCCAACAGCAAATGAAAAATGTGTGTCCCAAGAAGAGATTCCAGCCAAACAGTGAAGCTGTTTCCTGTTTGCATCATATATCTATGGGCTGTTGTGTGTAAACCAAAGCTGTTTCCATTGCATTTCTGTTTCACAAGCATAGAAGTAGGATTTATCCCAAGTTTCCTTGTGGAACACTGCTTTGAATCATTTGGCAGCCTTGTCTCTTCTTCTAGGTGAGCTTACATTTATAAATAGTAAAGAAAGGAAGGAGGTACAGGAAGAGTCAGAAGCAAAGAATAGCAAATTGCCACATTCCTAGTGAGAGTATGCAAGTATCTTCCAACGTGAATTTCTGAGAAAGTGTAGAAAGACATGGCATAGTAACATCAGAGTGAGCTTCACCCCTTGAAGAGCAGCAGTTTCCAGTACTTGAGACAGACAGCTGGTGATCATGTTTAGGTATTCACAATTCCTAAAAATTCATGAATCCAGGTTTGAAGGTGACTGTAAAATTGATGCCAGCGTAGGTATGACTGGAGTGACTTATCCAAAGCTACAAAGGGAAGTTGGGGCCAGAGCTAAAATAGGATGTTAGGATTTCTAGCTTGCTCCATCTGTAGCCCAGATCACTGCACCTTACCTCTCCAAAAAGCTAGATCAAAACATAAAAGTTCAGTGTTGCACTCAGTGTTCAAGAAAAAGCAAATAACAATGAAAAATGAAGAATAACTGATGTGCAAGTTGTTACAAGCCATTTATATACATACTATTAGCAAAGGACTACATGCATCGATGAATCAGCTGTTTTAATCAGATGAAAATACTTTTGAGCACAGTTCCAGTGTGATGAATATGCTAGAGTTGTAGATCACCAGGAAGAACATTAATATTCTCTGTATAATTATGCACATTTCTTCTCAATTCTTTTTTTGAAGGCAGCATATAGGATTTAAAGCAACAGTCATTCACTTCACATAAGCACAAAGAAAATGTACGAGGAAGCACGGAACTGCCTGCCCCCCACCTACCAGCTTCCAGCATCTCTCTAGAAGACATTTTCTACTTACTTTCTTGTCTACTCCCATCTTGCTCCCCTGAACCTGGTCTCATTGCCCCACTCAACATTCTTCTTCCATCCTTTTTCAGGCATGGAGAGGCTTCTGGCCTGTGGCAGTGAATGTAGAAGTGCAGTGCTGGCCCCCTTGCTGGCCGTGGTCTTCTGCTCTGTCCCTTGGATGTAGCTGTGTGGTGACCCTTGACAGTGGAGGCTTCTCTGGGTCCCCTTATAATGAGGTCTGCAGTGGGTGAATATGTTGAATATTCCATTTACAGCCCTTCTAAGAATGTGTCTGTGCTCATAGTCTTTGATGCTTTACTCTTTCTTCAGTGGGTGACTGAAGATATACAGATATTCAGATATAGCTGTTTTCAAATCTGTAGTTTCTTCCATCCAACTTCCATTTGGAAAGCCTATGAGCCTCCTACTGGGATGAGAAATTGTGTTGTCCCTACCTCAGCCATTTGACACCATTAAGTTTAAACATTTGTGCTGTGTTGTTTTGCACAGTGGCACAGGACATCTGAGGTAGAGTGTGAAGCACTGTTTGGGCCAACCTCATGATTTTGTAAGACAAGGTAAAGTTGGGCTTCTGTAGACCATCCAGATATCCATAATACCCCACAGGCTGGGTGCTCTGAGGTTCCCCGCTTGTTATCAGTTGAAGACCTCAAAGTGCACCCTGAGGGACAGTCAGTGGCCAGGCAGTGCAGACAGTGCGTGAGGACACCCCCTGGGATGCTGATGCAAGGTAACACAGATGTAATTGTTTCCGCATCTGTGGGTCAATGGTCATTAATTTGCATTCATTGACTGCTTGATACTGTCAGAGGTCTACAACATAGCAATCTCAATAATGTAAGAACAGCAGCCAGTCCTATTTCAAAGAACTAATTGGATGACTCATCCTAAACATCAATTAGCACGATCAGGTCCTTAGTGATGATTTTTGAAGCATTATTGTTAATTTTCTTGTGGGATTTTTTATAGCTGTCATCTGTTGCTATCAGACAGTGTTAATGCGATACACAGTGTGCTCTCTTTTTAGGAGCAAAATGAGAAAAACATTTCCGTACTGCACACTGATAGCTACTAATTACCTTTGCTGGGGAGGACTCCATTCTGTGTTGAAGCAAGTATTTAAATACATAAAGTGGCAGAAAATCATGTTAGGTAAAATTGAAATAAACTCCACAATTTCTAACATAAGGCCTGAATTTTGTTGGAGCTGTACAGGCCACCAGAGCTTGTTGCTTGCCACAGGGCATCCTTGCTTGCTGGTCACCCAGATGAGGGACATTTTCAGAGAACAGCCCAACTCCCTCTGATGGTTGAGGTACAACAGGAATGGGGTGCACACCGATTCCCAGTTCAGGAGCACTCTTTCCTTGCTGTGTGCTGAGGAATATAAATAGGCTAGATCCCGCTGCAACTGTAGTGGGGGATCAAGATAGCTCAGCCACAAAGCATTCCTACTGATGGCAGCATTTTTTTTGGAAGGGAAAATTGATCCAAGCTGACAGCTGTGCTGGAATGGCTAGACTGCATCTAAGTCGTTTAAGGCCAGTTCATACATCTCGCCCTGCGCCGCAGCCCAGACAGGGCACAGAGCAGTCCCTAGGCCAAGAAGGCACACTTTAACTCAACAGTTACGGCGGGACTTTGTTATTGCAGAAGGACATTAAGACAGTTTGGCTTAGAAGTTAGAAAAAGTAACAACAGGTATAAATAAAGGAACATACTCTGAACACGGACAGGGTCTTTTTGCTCTTGCAATACAACAGGGTTGTAAAATGGCCCTGAAAACTACAGTAGAAATCACTCGAGATACCCCAAAGCTTCTACATAAGCCACCTTGAGACAAGACAAGCTGCAGGTCTTGCTGCTGAGAGCACAGAGGGGCTCTGATCTGCACAGCAGCAGTCCCCTCGGAGGAGCTCAACCAGCTTTTTTGGCCAGCTCTTCAGGTAGTCACAAGCTGGAATGCAGGTCAGGAGCATCTACAGATATTCAAATGTAGCCATCAGTGCCCAGAAGTGGCAGCATCTGAATGCTCATGGGTACTCAACATTAAGTGAATTGATAGTTTCACTTTACTTTTTGCTGGTAATGGTCTACTTTATAGAAAATACACCCGCATGTGGCACTCTTGTTAGTACTTCCAGCAGTGAGACAAAGAAAGGAGTATGTCTGGAGAGTGAGCTGCCCAGGGTCACTATAATAAATCTGTGGTTTGGAAAGGTCTGCACAGCCTCTGTCCCCAGGTACCTGTAGTTTGGACAAATTAAGGGGTTGGTGTCCTTTTCTGTTATCACTAACTTAATTATCAGAATTAATAAAAATGCTTTAGGATTATTATTTTTTAACTCTCTCCCTCCAGTACATTTGCGTCTGCTGCCTGGAGCAATGGCTATGCCAGGCCTTCGCTTTACTCCTACACCTAGAGGAAGTTTTATGAAGAGAGAAAGAAAAGTCTCAGATTCATTACCTGAGAGAGGAAATTAAAAAAAAGGGGACAGATTTTGTAAGATAGTGAGAGGCAGAGAAGACTGAGGAGGAACTTCTGTTCTCTGAGGCTGTGTTTAAACTGCAAGATCTGGGAATACTCCATCCTCTGATACAGGTATGGGATGTAAGTAGAAGCACGCTTCTCAGGTGGAGACATGCCATCTTTGTCCTTCTGCTCTATGTTGGTTTCCATGGAAAACAAAGCTTAATGTGAAGAGCAACAGTGCTGGTGGCATACTCTGGTCAGGTTCCTACATAGACCACAAAGGAGCAGGATCCTGATACTTTTGAGGTTTTTTATACATATATATACATGCATAGAAAGAGAGAACCTACCAGCATTTGCTTATCTATTCACATTTTTAATTTTGCCTCAGATTTTGCCTCAAAAACCAGTGGGATGGCATGGAATAATTTTATTTTAAGGCTGTGGTCATCTGTTTTTTACCATCGTCTGGTGAGTGCAGAAGAGGCGACAGCTATTACATCATCTAATGCTTGCCTGAGCATATGTGGTGTTTTTCTAGCTCTTCTATATAGTGCCTCACCTTAAACAGGAGGAATGGAAAGTGCTTCAATCCAAACCAGCTTGTAGGTGAAGACACCTTCCTAGAACATGAGAGGTGGACCTGTTAACTTGCTCACACCAAAGAGAGATGTTCAGCCCTAGTATCCCATGCGGCCCAGTGAGCACTCTCACTGCTAGACCCCTTGGTTGTGTGAAACAGCAATTAATTGCTTAATTCAGTGTGAGGGTTTTGAGATGAAGCAGTTTCCTTCTGATTTGACAGAGCAGAAATAGGTGCCTAAACACTAAAGACAAGGGTCATTCTGTACTGGCTAGTTTGGGCACCTCTCTCTTACCATCTATTACGAAGCCCATTTTGAGATGAGTTTACCCCAAAAGGTGCTTAAAAGCTTGGCACTGAAATAGCTACATATCTGTGGTTTTAGCTTCTAAGCCAAAATCCTCCTTTTTCATTGCCTAAATATGCTTAGCGCCTCTAAAAATCAGGTCACGTACTAACTTCTTATACATGAATATGGCATCTGCAGCCTTTACCAACAACAAGTTTCTATTTTCTTCCATCTCATTGATAAAGATATTGAATAGCACTGAACTAAAATAGATCTATGTGGAACCCCGTTATATAATGATGCCCTCTGTGCAATTACTCTTTAGCTGTATCAGCCTTTTCATGCCAGTTAAACTATGCTACACAGATTTTATGTTGTGTCACTTTTAACCAGAAGGTCAGAGTACAAGGTAAAATATCTCAGCTCAGTTATATTAAGCAACTTCCTTTAGCAACAGAACCTTTTCATTTCATCAAAAGACGTAATCAGTTCTATCACTAATTTTCCATGAAAACTCATTCACTGAAATGGATTATGCTACTGTCTTTATAAATTTACTGATTAGATCCCATTCTATTACCCAGTATTTTGTCTGGAATTAATATAAGGTTACTAGATTTTTACTTATTTTGGTAATGTTGTTTAGGCATTTAAATAAAATTTAAAAAAGCCAATGTGTTAGTTGTTTTCCAGACCACTGAAACTTTGATAGCATTACAGTATTTTTAAGAGGTGGTTCCATGGTAATCCTGGCTTTCTCCATATCTTCTAAATCTTTCCCAACATGGTTCTGCCATGTCCTCGTCTCTGTAGCTCCCCTCCCTCACATCACCTAACTCCCCACACCACTCCCTCCAGTGTCTTTCATCTCTGATACCACTCTCCCTGTCTCCAACTCCCTTCCATCTCCTGTATGACCAGTACAACAAAAGGTCCCATGTTCTCCACGGCCTCTATATTCTTCTTCCCATGTTCTCTACCTCTGTATTTTGTCCTGCCAGCTGGGGAAGAGCCAGCACATCTGGCACAGACATGCTGGCTAGCTGGCTAGTCCATGTGTGATCACTGAATGAGCTGGCTGCTGCCAAGTGCAACGGACAATGAATTCTCCTCTGTGGCATGAATAGTCTTTCTCTTCTACCCAGACAGCATTTCTTTTTTCCAATTAAATGTGGAGGAAATTAATTCTGTTTGCTACATCTATGCCTCTGCTAAATGTGACTATGACTAACCCAATGATGAAAATGATTTGGGGGTGGGGGGAAATGGTGGGGAAGGAAAGGAGAACTAATGGCCAGCTGGAGTGGCAGCCACACCAACCACATTGTTTGTTAAGCCATGCACACAGATCAACCTTAGAATGCTTCTTTGGCCAATTGCTTTAACATATGCACTCTGGGGTGCATATTATGCCACCCTTCAGGTCTGACAATGATTTAATCTTAGTGTTTACTGGTAACATTCCCTATCACTAGGAAAACAGGAGGTACTTTTTTGTCACTGAGGTATCACTTGGTTTCTTTCCAGTTGCCAAAGAGAAGTATTTGTGTCATGCTTTGATATGAATTAATATGTTTTTACAATACGAAAGAGAAAACTTTATCACGTATACTTCATAAAACAATCTGGAGATTAAGAGGGTCAGGATTAGTTCAGAGGCTTTTGCTGGAGACCTGTAAAAAGCACAAGCTATAACTTGTACCGCTGAAGAATGCTCTCGTTACCTTGACTCATGTGAAACCCCTTCAGTTTGCCAGTATTGTGCCCTGCACTGCCCCAGACTAGGAAAGTGCACTTCACTTAATATACATATAAAAATACTAAACAACATAAATTCTTCAGCAAGAGCTTGAAGCAGTATCTGTGCTACAATCACATATCACATTAACATTTGATGTTATTACTGCTTCACAGGTGCAACAATCCTTGGTCCTTGCCCCTGTGGGAGAGCAGTGGTTGACTTCTATTTCTTTTTTTAACTGTTTACATTTTTACTTCAATCATAGTTTGTCTTATCTCTCCCTCTGCAGGAGGGCAATCATCAGTGAGATTTGCCGCGAATACATTGCGGCTGATGTATCTAATGGAACCTGCACTTATAGCCAGACCTGTCAATAACCCTAGCACCATTACAGTAGATAGCTTTTCACAAGATTGGCTTCTTCTTGCAAAGATTATTCAGTACCATATGCGCAAACAACAGCAGCCATTATTGCCCTTTATTTCCCACCTCTCCTTTCCTTAGACTAGCACATCTCTTTATTATTATTTGACAGCAATGAAGAATAGCCCAATCTTTGCCATCATTTGGTAACAACAATTCTTAGCACTTTCCGTGTTCAAAGGGCTTTGCAGTCATTATCTAATTAATCTTCACAACAGCTCTATGAGGCTGATAAGAAAGGTTTAGCCTCATTTTGTAGATGGGGAAACTGAAGCTGTGAGTTTAGCCGCTTGATTTTCAAAGGTGCTGTGCATTCTTGGCTCCCATTGAAGTTAATGAGAGTGCAGGGGGAGCAACATCTCTAAAAATAAAGGAGCTTGTGCAAGCTCGCAGAGGAGGTTACTATCAGCATGCAGGGGGCATTCCTTGGTCCCAGACCTGTGCTCAGGATGTTTGGCCAGGCCTCCCTCGTATCTGGATTGTTGGTAGCAAGATGGCCATTACACCTTGGATATTCCCAGCTAGCTTTTCATTTAAATGTTTCAGTCTCATGGGGCAATATTTCAGAAACTCTGCACTTGGAAGTTTCACCCCAGGGGGATTTTTTTTTGATCTGTCCTCGCTCTAGAAAAATGCCTTAACCTGTTAAGAGATGGCAGTGTGCAATGCAAGCACCAGGTTTCACACACATTGTTTCATTTGCAGTTTTATGGCTACTTTTTACAGAAATTGCACTTATTTTGAAATACTCCCTAAGCACTAAGGGCCATAGAGAGAATGCATTCACTAATGCTTCCCTAATTCATGGAGGTGGCTGCTTTACCAGTCACTATCAGATCCTTAATCAGTGGAGTTGTAAAGCTTGTAGATATTCAGTAAAAGTGCTTAATAAAAATAATTTAATTCTAAA
Organism: Calidris pugnax; assembly: GCF_001431845.1. Classification (NCBI taxonomy): domain Eukaryota; kingdom Metazoa; phylum Chordata; class Aves; order Charadriiformes; family Scolopacidae; genus Calidris; species Calidris pugnax. The sequence goes on along the minus strand of NW_015090839.1, from coordinate 7,249,011 downwards.
TTACAAGAGTGCACTTAACCCTAAAGATATTAAAACTGATTGTTTGACGCAGTGCACTGAGTGGTAGAAATTCAAAAATAAAAGCTTTCCTACTTGCATCAAAGTGACTAAATCTTCCAGCCTTCATATCCTACTGTCATGATATTATGCTGTGATAAACTAATTCATTTTAGAGTTTTAAGCTGTAAATACAAAGTACATCGACCTGACTGGTGATAACAGGAGGAACTGAGTTTTGAAGAAAAGAGCCAGCATTACGGCTGGCTTTTCTATTATATTGTCTTGAAGGCCACCTGTCTCTGACGGTGTGCTTTCTGCAGTGGGGTTATAAATCAATCCTGCAGTCTGGCTGGTGATGCAATATACTGGAGTGCTGTAGTGGTCTTTAAATATTTTTGCTAATAAATTATAAGATGTCTGTGTCTCCCCTTTGTAAAATATACCATAAAACATTTATATTCGCGCCTACAGGCAGGGATCATTCCCTCCCCAGACACATGCGCACACACACACACAAACGTGTGTGCACACACTCCCCCCACTACTGAGGTGGTGGTCTTCTTTTCACATCCCTTCCACCACTAAACATTCAGAAACCGGGCCAGCAAAGTCCAGGCTTTGGGTGGGTGGAGACGTTGGTGTTTATTTACATCGTATGAAAAGTAATAAATAAGCATATTTAGACTTCATATCAACTTTTTTTCAATTGAAATGATTTTGCAGTTTGTTTATTGTCAAAATATAGCCTTTTTGAAAAACAGTAGCAGTGATTCTTTTGAAGAAATAAAAAATGTACCTTTTTTTTTTTAGGCAGTTAGTAACAGAATGATTTGGTTTTGTCTAAACTCAAAAAATGCTAGTATTTTACTGTCAAAAAAAGAGAGGACAGAAAGTTGATGAATGTGTCTGGATTTTGATAAAATGCAAAAACTAATGAACATGTAATCCTTTTTAGTGAAAAAAATACCTTTTAAGCTCCAGCACTTTTCCCATAGCAACAAAAATCATCTTCCTGCCATATCTACTGTGCAAATAGCCATCACAGAAATATTTTAGGGTATTCTTCCCCTAGGTCTTTAGTTACTGTCTTTCTTCCTGGACAAGATGCTGGGCTTGTGTCAGTATTAGTGCTTGGCAGCAGGGTGTCAGGCTCTCTCACAGTTCTGTATTTCTCTCACTGCTGATATTGTGTGTATTCAACTTCCTTTATTTTTCAGCTTCATAGCCAGATGTTTCCAGATGCATTTTCTGACAGCTTTAATAGAGCATTCATGGATTAAGCAGTGTTTTATTTGCCTGATTTGAAGGATGTGGGAAAGTGTGGGTTTTATTTTCTCTGAAGTCCTCCAGAATTGTGATATGAAATATATCAGTTCTCTGTACTGAGAATTGCTTGTAACAAAAGAGGTTTAATTCCATATTATGTTAAAAATCTCCCACAATTATAAAATTATTTGTCTAGAAACTTTTGTTTGTTCTGGTTGTTTGAATTTCCTTTATTCCAAAATAGAATTTAAAATCATGGGAACAAAGTCAAGAAGTGATATGCCTTTTGATTATTTTTTTTACTGTTTTCTGATGAATTTGTATAGTATATTTGATTTCTTAATTGTTTAATTTTGCCTTCCATAAACAAGATTAATTGCAATTCGCTAGCCTGAATAAATATATACCCAAAATAGTAAATGTGCAAGTACTGACATTCTGCTTCTGAGCCATCACGAAAATTTAAGACAGATAGAAATGGGTGCACTGTAATTCTCAAACTGTTCCTGTCACCTCACTACACAGCATCAGAATAAAAATGGAAGATTTTGAAAGATTACTGCATAGGCTCACAGCCTCAGAGGGCAAGAAGGAGATGACCGACAGCCAAGCGCTGATTTAGAGGCTTGCATCTCCTCTCCCATCACTCCTGGATCCACTGGGGCAACCTTCTGTTTCTTGCTGGTTTGAAAGAGGGGAATAGCATCTTACCACCCTTTAAAGCACTCTAAAGAGAATTCCTACCACATTTAGAGGTCATTGAGCTTCAAAGAGACCACGGTCAGGGTTCAGGAAGGCTGCCTGCCTTTGTGAATCTCCCATCACACACTTTCAGCCCCATTCTCGTCACATCACACTGTTACACTTCATGTAACGGAACTGACTTAGTCCACATAGTGCACAGTTTGACAGATAATGGCTTAAATATTATATATCACGAGGGATGATGTAAAGAAAAATTACTAAAAACTCCACTGATAATACCCATACTAATGAAAATTGCCATCTATTAATCACCTAATTCAACCTAATCTTAATTTAGCTTAATTTATTAGTTTAACCACTCACGCACATGCAAGAAATATTTCCATCCCCCCGACTCCCAAGCACCAGACTGAATAAGTTAATCAAAGCTTGCACGCAGCCGGTTGATTTTGAGCTCAGTTTTTACCCATTTCACACAAAACTAAATGTAAACGTAACTTTTCTATCTAGGATAAGCGTTGGGACTGCAGAATACAATAGGACCGATTAAAAGGGCAGTTGAAACATTTTAACTGAATTTGACTGCTCTGACTCTGCTCCTTCTCCCCTTTGGCAAAACCCCAGGTACAGTGTATGTAATCAGAGTTTACACTAGATATATCCAAGGCGACTAGCTAGCTTAAGATAATGTTACAAGTACACTGCACATATAGTGATAATATTAAGAGATTAACATTCCTGCATATACTTGGCAGAACTATAGTAAATTAATTAAATATGTGTGTTAATAGTTTAGAGAATCATTGATAACTTGAAAAGCACAGTCTTCTTGTTTTGTATCTTGCATAATTTTCCACATGCATGCAAAGAATTTCCCACCTTCACCTTCTAATAATTTTGCAAAAAGATATGTGGCTATATGAAGGAGAAAGCAGCAGCAGGAAAATGGTTAATTCCCTTCTTTATATTACTAAATACTTCAGATGATTGAAAAGAAAAAAAATCCAAAATTCACTGTAATTGTTATGATTTTTTTTCTGCTTGTTTACTTTTTGCATTTATCCCAGGTTAGACATTTAAAGACTAGAAACTGAATTTCACTGCAGCTTATTATGAGCGTCTCTATTTACTTCTTAGATTCTAACAAATACCTTTGTTATATTAAATATTTCTATTGATTATTTTGCTTGGAAAAATTCACTGGTACAAAAGCAGAAGTTTGGATTATGTTTGGGAATTTAGCCCATAGCTACCAATTTAATGAGTCCCATCAAAATTATTTATCAGAGATATTTTTCAACCAATACATGTATTCTTAATACTCAAGTGATGCTATGTAACCCTGATTGCATAGTACAGAAACTCATCTCTGTCTGCCTGAATTTAAAAATAATTTCTTAATAATTGTGTTCCAGAAAAAAGAAAATCTTCAGAGTAGCCTAGTGGCCAGATTCTCAGCTTGTGTGAATTAGTATTAAAATCACTGATCCAGAATAGTTACTGTTTTGATGGCATGAGAAATAATTTATTGAGTTTTCATTTCCAGGAGTTTTCTTCATTTAGCTCTGTCAGATGTATAATACTAAACTATTGAATAATTCCTTTTTAAATTAAACAGTGGATTCATATCCTACCAGATTTATGAGCCATTTATATTCCACTAAGCCACACTACCCAAATGGTTATGTATACAATTTTGATGAGCTGGTAGTTTAAGTACAGAGATAATACAGTGAGCTTTTCCTGAAGTGGGTATGGGAATATTAGTATAGTTGGCATTTAAATATGTTTTCGATGTGAAATAGAAAAGCTGGAATAAAATCAGTTTGCCATTAGAAATCATAAGAAGTTTTAGTCTAAAGTTTTTCGAAATTATGTTGATGTTATGATAATTCCACAAGTATGGTGATGCTAAAATTACATATACTAAATACTATATATGTGAAGATAGTGCATTTGAGTTCACTGAAAACGGAATATGGGTTGTAGTGGCAGGATTACCCTCAAATTATGTAAAAATAGAAATTTGAGTTTCACAAGAAATTAGCTATTATGGCAGTTTTCTGGAAAGCCACTAGGTGGAAGTTATTTTCCTACTGAGCAAATTTATTCCACTCACAGAGGCCATCGCTTTCTAATATAAGGCTCTAAAGGAGTCATTTCCCTTCAATATTATCCATGCTAGAGATTCAAGCAAACAGCACAAAAAGTTATCATTTACAAAAGTCCTGGAATATAAAGTCAGAACCTGGTTTTACTGCGACAAGTGCTAGGGAGAAATCAGTCTACTAGTATTAGTGCAATTAAATGGATTAAAAAATTGCCAAAGTAGAAAGGATCAAGCCAAATACAGGTGAAAAAATGGCTGTAAAACTAATGACAGATGGAGAAAGAAATTAAGCGTAATACAGTATTAAATCTGAGCATAAATAAAAAATATCTGGTAAAAATTGCATAAGGAAAAAACTCTTTCATCAAAAATGCTTCCAGCTTGTTGAGATCAATATTTTTATTTTATTAAATTAATCTTACAACACAGGCTTTCCGATAAGTTATTCTAAGCTTGACTTTCCAGTCTTTTCTGAACTTGTGAGTACAAAACCCAAATAGCAGTGAAATTTGAACATATCAGCTTGAACTCTTCAACTGCATTTGCAGAGAAGTGGAAAGGACCATGAGGTTGAATCATTTACTGAACCTCTTCTAAGGAACGGAGACTTCCTCACCATGCAGAAGACGGAGACTGGTCTTTCCTGGATTTGCCCTTTGCTTTCTAGTAGTCCTAACTTCATTAGTGATGAAGGACTGTTATTTGGTCCTGTGCCAAAGAGGATATGAACAGCAGAAGGCCATGCTTGCAACTATTGCTGCCTTCTCCCAGTGTAGCCTTTACTGAAGAAGAGGGTGGGACGCACAGCACTCATAACTGGCACAACTTGCTTTTCATGCCAAAAGGAAAATTGGGGCAATTCTGAGATATGTTTTGCTGAGGCATGCGATGAGGAGTACAAAGAACCAGAGCAGAGCATATCACCCACTTTATGTGGTCTCCAAAAGAGAAGTGAAAAGAACTGATTGTTAAGCATGCAAATAAAGAATTCATACCTTGGGTATGATGCGCACTGCTGGGAATACCAGGTGATTAGTGCCAAAGGGCTGCCTAAGATATCTGAAAATCATGATTTTTCATGGCAAAATTCTGTTGTTGTGTTGTTTGTTTTTTTAAATTGAGTAAGCCCACAGCAAAGAATTAATTACCGGGAACTCTTTAGCAAATGAGAAAAAAGCAACTTTTCGTTTTTAGACCTTTTATTTGTAAGAAAAAGTAGCAACATCATCATGTTGCTTTATGTAATACTTGAGCATTAGATTAAAAAAACAGGAAACTGATAAAACTTGACAGTAAAAATAAAAAAAATAAATACCAAAAGAAAATTCTTATGACCTTATAATTATTTTAGCAGGGTGAAAAATGAAAGTTCAGCAAATCCCTCTAAGGTCTACCACCATTTTCTCATATAAAAATCCTATATGAACCATGATGGTAAAAAAATTTGTAACAGTAATATGTCTAGATAATATAATTGTACAAGTCGCGGAACCAGGAGGCCTGAAATCCTTTCAATGAATACTAGCAGTGGTTAAATACATGCTAATAACCAATATGGATATACTTCCTGTCCCTCTACTACTTCATAGAGCAGAAGAGAGAAAAATCTATCAAAAAAGCCAAGATGGGGACAAGCAGTTTAGAAAGTGATTTTTGAAGGGTTTTCTCCCTTCCTACCTGAACCTCTTCTCTCCAAATAGATTCTTCCATGAATCATTTGGAATAAGAAGAGAAACAGATATGGGGAGACAAAAGTCAGAGAGAAGCTAAATGGATACTCACTTCAGACTACAATCAGTCCTCGAGAAAAGCCAGTTAATGGTACTTGAGACAATGGGCCTGATCTCCTGCTCTCCCATAGCCACGCTGAAAGGCTCCCACTGTAACAGTTTCATAGCAGCCCAATTCCTGCCTCAGCCCATCCTTCATCTTTTGTGGAGACATAGTCCATGGGCCTCACCATGGGAGACGATGTTCTGTCCAGAGCAGAGTAAATGGAAATGAAATAATTCAGAAGACAAAGATGAAGGCACTTTGGGCAATTAAATTTGTTAAGGTAAGATTTTTCTCTTTATTGTATTCATATAGCAATTTTAACAAACTGTGTCAGTTTTCCTGGCTCTCTGTTGGAAAAGGAACCCTTCTGCAGTGTCTCTAACCAACGAAATGGGGCTCGCCTGGTGAGGAGACTCAGCAGAAATGTCCAGGATCTAGGATACCAACTCTATTACAATAATCCTCTATACTGTGAAAGATTGAGTTAAAGATGGGGCCTTAGGACTTCTATACCCTCTGCCTCATAGTGAAAGCACTTTTGGGGCATTTCTAAGCTGTACTGATCTAGATGTTCTCTTCAGAAAACCTGGGGCAGAGCTGGTGGAGGCTGAAAGAGGTGTCTATTCCAATGGTTGCTGCTTCATCTGAGGGCAGGAAACCTCAGGGATTTCCAGGATGTTGCAGAGTGACATGGCAACATGAAGAATGAAGTAGGATGTATAAAGGGAGAGGAACTGGGGAACGGGAAGAAGCTGGGAGCAGGGCAGAAACCAGAGATGGGAGGATGGGAGTAGTGGCAGTTGTCAAGCAGTGAGGATGAGACAGTAAAGACCGCAAAAGAGGAAGAGTCTGGTGGCATGTGAAAGAGCAATAGGTACAGAAGCTGTCTGTGTGAGATGGGGCCCCAGGGGACTAGAACTTCAGATGACCTTCTCATCCACCCTTCAATCACCTCCAAAAGGTTCTGTGGCCCCAAATATTTCAGTCCACTAAAGAACCTACTCCCTGTGAGGTCATGCAATGATACATGATGAAAAGTTTGTTTTTCCAAAGCCTAAGATTTAAAAATATAATTCTAAAAAGCAAATTTGAAAAAAATCCACACACAAAGACTTGTGTAAAGGTCATATAGTCAAACACTCAAAATAAGAATTACCAGAATTAAGACTGCCTTTATTATTAAGGGTATAATAATAGGCTCTTAAATTCCATGATTTTGTAAGCTTTCTCCGCATGAGAAACCTTAATCTCATTTCCCTGTGCATAGGGGCTGGTCTGAGGATGAATCCACATTATGTGCTTCAGGGTGTTACCACCTCAGTAAACCTACCTCATCAATTGCTGAAACCTGAGAAAGCATGTACTTGGTGAGAAAGGAAATTGCAGGAAGAGACACGGAGTGCCCTGACAACTCAGGCAATGAAACACTGTCCTGGCAAACTGCTTCTTATCCCAAATTCTGCCATGGAGTTCCTGTGTGGTTCTGAGAAGTCACAAGCCACCATTTTCACAAAAGGACACTATTCTTATTTTGTCACTTTCCAAATATCATGTTTGTTCTTCACTGTTGTACCAAGCTCTGACCTATGCATCTTAGAGCCCTTGGAAGCCCTGCTGTGAAAATTAAGTGCCTTGAGAAGTTAAGATACAATAAAGTTAGGTCCTTAGTCCTTCAAACCAGCCACCCACATTTACTTCTCACTGTCAATTTGTGCTTCAATGTCAATGCCTATATCTGCATTATGGAATTTCAAAACGCTTTTATACTGGAGAACACTTTGCAGAGAGGGAGGAGGAAGGGGTGTGCTTCAATCCCTTTTCCTAGCCTTTGTTTCATTCAAAATAAAACCATAAATCTGGTCCAAAAGAGAATTTCAGTAAGCAGTCATTGATGCATTCCCTTCCAATCATGCTGTTCTCATGAGATGTATTTTCCCTGACTTTTGCTTGCCCATCTGGAACACAGAAAGGATAATGTCATGTCTCCAGGAAGGAGCAGCACAGGTCCTAGTGTTTCTGGAGAACTCTGAACTAGGTCTAAAAGGGACTTAAATCAGATGGTTCTCCCGCTATCATGATGGAAAGAGCTCTGCGCTGAATCTGCAGGATTTGGATTCTGTGGCTGCAATAGTGATAGTTCATGGGTTCTGGCTTCCATGTGTCACTGCTTTGCACCAGTACAACTAGACTACTTTCAATTCTGAGCTGCTGAGTCCGCATAAAGCTGTTCTGCGTTGTGTGGATGTACTAGATGAGGCCAGTATTGGCTACCTCGGTGATCTTTGCACTGAGATCCACTGCAGTATAAGACATGACTCTAGGCACCTCCAGGAAATGTCACAAACTACTTTCTGCCCAAAGTTAAAATTGTGACAGCTCCTGGACGTGACCAAACCCTGGAAGTGAATCTCCACAAACACCTTCCACTCTAATTGTGGCATTCCCAGGTGCATAGGCACTTCTACACGGCCAGAACTGCCCAGTTCTGACAGATCTGAGCAGATTCACCCCACATCCCAGCTTCAGTTTCCATGGGATACCAAGAGACATTCCCAGAGCACGGGTGACTAGAGATCTCTACAAAATGCAGTTGTGGTCACCATTTTCTTTCTGGTTTCAGCAGGAAGAGGAAGAGATGCTGCCACCTTTCTTAAAATATCCAGTTATGGGAGCTATGCTCCTTCAGTCAATGAAAGCCAGAGCAAATGTAAACAGAATCCCCATAGGGCATTTTATAGAATGAGGTGTTCAGGATTTCAGACAGTCCCTCATGTCTTTATAAATAAATAGATATCATATATCTGGGATTGTCTCTGTACCTTATGTGCAAACTATTTTGTATTAAAATGTAAATTATGAGGTGCTAGAAACTAAAATCCTCATTCTAGTCCAGTGCTTAACCATTAGTCCTGTTCTTTCCTAAGACTCGCTTTTCTGCACACAGGTTCAGGTTTAAAACAACAAGAGAAGAGCTGACATCTGGAATATCTTGCTAAAATTTATGTGTGTTCAAGAGAAGATGGAACAATTGTATGGAAGACAAATCTATTGGAAATTAATAAACACAGAAAAATCACATCCAACTCAGGAATTCTCGAAGTGGACAATAATTGGAGGAATGAGTGACTGGAGTTACAGGGTTGTGGGTGTAATGATGATTTAAAGATAGTGACCTAAGGCAAGCTGTGTGGTGGGACAGGGTAACTTTGATTAGATCAGGTTAATAGCTTTAAAAATAAACAACTTGTCTTTAGGTACACCGTCCCTTCTGAAGGTGTGAAACAGAAGCAGGACTTTCCAAAGCACAAGCAGATCCTGTATGATGAAGGCTGTTTTGTAATGCACAAAAGATACTGAATAAGGTTTGCATAAGCAAGCACAGTGAGGTTTTCCTTAGCTTTTGAGGGCTTGCCTTTTGCATTTTTTTTTGCTGCAACTTTGTCGTATAATACTGATAGGAATGCTATGGAATTCTTCCTTAATACCTGGAGTAAAACCCAGTACTTCCATCTCCTCACCAATAAAACAGCATCGTGCTTTTTCTGCATTACCCACATTGCAACCTTATGATTCTTTTAATTTGCATTCCATACCCCCAAAAGCACTACACACACTGGACTCACTCCTGTTGATCCTCTTCATAGAAATAAAAGTGACAGTTTCTGTGAAAGGGGAAGTATTGCAGCGATCGACATATGAGCATTGAGCAGAACAATGCAATGAGTAAGCAGCTGAACCTTGAAGGGAATCTCCATTGAAGTAAAACACAATAGGAGAGGCTAATTCAATTAGCAACTGATGCTTGTTGCTTGAACAAACTTCACTGAATTGGGAAAAAAAGAAGCAGGAAATACAGAGCCAATGAACATGCTGGCAAAAATAGACAGACACATGTTAATATCTTGAGTTTATTCCATTTGCCTTAGATCTTAGTAGACTTCTCATCCTACTGGTGAGGGTTTTTTTCTGGTTCCCTCTCATCTTCTGTATTTTCTTCCAGAGATGGAAATGAGCTAACATGGATAAGCCTCTGAAAGTATTTTCACATCATCCTACTATCCTGTGTATTTTGAATACCCTCCTATACAATCTCTCCTTCAGAATTGCTGCCCTCGAAGCTTTGAGTTACATACAGACTTATCCATTATCAGGACTTATCATTCCGATTGGTATTTCATTCCAAAGAAAGATGCAAACATTCATTAAGCAGAGGTGTGCCGGGCCACTGGTTGGAAAAGCAGAACTTAAATATTGCACAAATGCATCTAGTTCTCCAGGAGCCCTCCTACCCAGACCAAAGCAGCCTGAACGCTGATGGCACTGATTTAAATGTATTACAACAGCAAGCCCATTTTTTCCTATCAAAACCTTATTATAAGGCAGTCAGTCAATCCTTATGGTCACTTTGGGTAATAGTGAGAAGGAAATGAGTCAAATGTCAGATCACTAGATCTGATAATTTTCACTATTGGTACAAAAAATCCTGCCAGGGTAAGCCAGAATACTTTAAATCTAGTTATTGAAATTTGATCTCATTTTTGAGAAGGTTATTAAGACAGCAAACAAGCAAAAAATAACAAGCAAAATTTATCCTTATTTCTATGTAAATACATTATTTCATCCTTTTAAGAACATCCCTTGCTGTAGCACAAAACCAGTTTCCTTTAGCTTAGCAATAAAAACAATTTTACTTAGCTCATGTCAAAGTTTATCGTGTGACTTTAAAGCATCTGTTAACTTTAATAGCTTAAATGAAATCATCACTGAATATGGCCTCAAAAGGCAAATTTTTTTTTTAATGTTTAAACCATTCTTGTCTATACCCCCTTGTCATTAACTGGTAAATCAGTAATTTATTTCCTATTAGAATTTATATAGTTTGCAGCAATTAAGAAGAAAAGCATAATTGCTGACAAACCCAGGGCACTATTTAAATCACTTCCTTGTTGACAACATATTTCTCCTTCCTAAAACTGAATGTCACTGAAATCTGATTTGTACAGAACCCTTGTGGACTCATCATTCAAATGTACTGCACCTGTCACCTGTGTGCTAGCATTCTGCTAAGGATCAATTTACATAACCTCATTTAATGGTTCATAAATCATACCCATTAAGCCCAGCTAACAGGAACCAAGGGTTCTAATTTATGCTGCCTTTCATAGCAGAAAATTGGGAGGCTGGAGCCTGTGGATAAAGAACCCAGGTCTTGCCTTTGATTGTTGATTGTGATGGTAAATGTATGGATGATGAGAACAGATTTTCACTTTATTGATTTCCTGCCAAAGCACAGCATGCTTTATTGTGAAAGGGGGCCTTTTGGCAGCAGTGCTAAAAGTGGCAGTTGTTTAGGAGCCCTTTGCCAAGATGACATCTAAGACAATACCGAGTGGTAAATACTAAAATAATATCAAGCTGAAATGTTAATTTTTAAAAAGAAACCTCCCCAAAGGTTCATAAAATCAATGATTTTTTCTACCCCAGAGCACCTCACTAATAAACATGAAGCCAGGTGACTATGTGGGGTTTTAATTTTTTAAAAATCTATTTTTCTTAAATTCTTTATTCTATTATAAATTATTCATGGTATTTCAGTCAAAGTAATGCAGATGTTTGAAACCCGCTGTAGAGTGACAGTTCAGCCAGAGTTGTGTGCTGGGCCTGTCTTGAGCTGTGTACTCTGATCCTCCCTTTGATTAAATACCTGGAAATAGCTTTTTCTGTCATTTGATTTTCCATTTTTAAGTTCTATTATTTAGTAGGTGGCTGCGTGCCGTAGTGAGCGTATTGCCAAATGGAATATGCATATGCATAGGCATACAGCAGTCTTCCCACTGAGTTTAGGCATGGTCTCAAAATACCAAAAATAGTCTTGGTATTACTTTCTAGAATGAAACAAACTGTGTTGGTTTGTTCCCTTTGCCTCGCTCAAAATTGCACCCCTTCATTTCAACTCGCTCTATAATTTCCTGTGTAAAAGTAAGAAATCCTACTTCTGTCTTCACTCAGGACAGACTGATTCTCAACAACTGGGAATTTAATCACTAGTCCTGCAGATGGACAAATAACTGTGCAGGACTGAGACAACAGTTTGGCTCTTCTGCCAGCCCTGATGCTAATTTGATAAACAACCTGCTGGTTTTTTCCTTCTTGTCTATCTACGCTTTAGGAATTAAGAGCTTTATCTTGGAAGATGCTGGCCATGCTCTGGGGAAATACTGAAGTTACTGGATGGTCTAGATGGAAAAAAAATTGCTCAGAAAAAAAACCACAACCCAGTGGTTGGGGCATTATTTGAGCTGGAACACTTCCTGCTGAAGTCCACTATAGATTTCCCTTGTGACTTTGGGAAAGTCACAGCTCAATTCACAAAATGCACTTGTTTTGTTCAGTAAATTCCTACTATAAAATACATAAATAGCCAACAGAGGAGGTATTAAACCCCTACTACTTGCCTCCCTCTCAGATTCATGTTGCCCTGTCAACTAAGATGAAGAATTGCATCCTGTCTTTTTATGTGCTGCTTTCATCTGGTGGCTGTCCTGTTACAGCTCTGCAGGATGGAGAGAGGTCTCCCAGGCCAGAACAAGCCATGATATTCTGGTGATTTGAGATGGACTTTCCAAGTCTTCAGCTGGGAGAGAACACGAATAAAAATTTCCAACAGTGTATCAAAATCCTCTACCTACTCCTCTATGTTATGAAAGGCACTGTACTCTTTCCTCCCCATGTTTGTGCAGACCTTACTCTAGTAAGTGTGCTCTATGAGATGTCCATGAACAAGATCCAGACGTGACAGAGAGGGAACACTTTGTAGACCCTGACAAGTCTTAGCTGTAACAAAGTAGTTTACCTCTATCAAGATGGGTGTACCAGGCATCCCAGCACTTATACATGCGGGAAAATAGAAAATTAAGTGGATTCTGGGCACCTTCATGGACAACCAAGGATTTTGAGGATTTTAATCTTGGGCTTTGAGGGAGTCATAGTCGTCCCGTTGTTAAGCTAGATCTTCAAACCCCAAAGGTAAGTTTTGATGAATGTTGCTGGGGCAGTTTTACACATCCCCACCGTGAGCTCCCTGCCTCACCCTTCTCCTGTAGGTAGCTAACCCTGTAGCAGAGACGGCAAAAAGAAAACGTGGCTGTATGTCAGCAATTCTAGTTCACAGCTCTACGTGGTAACTTCTAGGCTGTTGAAGTTTGCACTAAAACTGGAATACAAAGTGCAGTGGCTGGGGAATGAGCACACGTTTGATCCAAACCTCTCTTTTCCCGCAATGCTGGCAGCAACCTCTGGCAAAGGAGAAGGGAGAACAGATGGGACAAGCAATGTCTTAAACTACCATAGTTGCTTACTGTTGTGTACAGAAGTGGATCCCTCAGCCTCTGTCTCACTTTCCATTTGCACAATGGGGACATAGTGCTGTAACAACTAGATACATTAAAAAGGATAGGAGCAATTAAGTCCACATTAATATCTTAGATTTCTTCTCTCAGTAGTAGCATATATTTAAGTGTTTTGCAGTATTGAAGCCTGAATGTTAATTGTTTTGTAGATTGGAGTCCTGCATTGGTTTCTTTGTCTCATGCACTCTAATATCATTTTTTAGAGATGGAAACTGTTGAGTCTCCTCCAGTTATTCTAATGCACCTGAGTCCTGGGCTCAAAAATCCCTACTGTTCGAGTCCTTGGCCTTCGCTTGAACAGAAACCAACAATCCTACTGAAGAGAGGGAAGGCTTTGTAATCTCAGCCTACATGCTAGTAGGTTCATGTCACTGTACTCATTTTCATTTGTCACATAAATAATATTTCAGATCAAGATTCCAGAGGTGAAGGGTTTTAAACTCAAGCTTTGCTCTACTGAAAAAAAATACTTGGCTACTGGAATTCTGCTATTCAATTTCAAGGTCTTATTAATCAAAATAAAGTTAGTGCAAAACCACAACCCACGAAATAGCATTCTGGTTGCTATTTATATGAGCTTTATTTATTTTTCAGAGGCAGGAGTGAGCTGAAGCTTAGTGAAAGAAACATCTCTGCAGGTGCTGGAGGATGTCACTTGCTGATCTGTTTTAAGGTGCAACCGCACACAGATGTTCCCATGCTTTCCTGACAAAGGTTACTGCTGCTGTAATAATGAGAGCAGCAGAAAAGATCATGTGTCTACATCCTAAGTTCACTGTCTGAAATGCAATCTTTGTTCTTCCCTGTAGAGGTGATAAGCAATGGAAATAAAACCTCAAGAGGTGAGATTGCCACAGACATGGTGTTTGGAACCCACAGTTACTGTGATCACTTTATTTGTTTAAAGGAAATCACAGCTGTTTTAATAAGGACTACAGCAGACCAAGACCAATTCTGCAGAACATTTTCTCCCAGGTGCTACTCCTTCAAAGCTCATGTGCACAGTTAGCTTAATGAATTGCACATAAGCCTATTGACATGACTAGAGTAGACCCACAACTTATATAAACTCAATCCCGATCAACAAGACTTCCATGAGCTTCAATGGATTATGATCTCCATGAGTTGCAGCTAAACTTATGAAAGAGATTGTGGCCACAATTTAAGTCAATCATGTTTCTGCTTTGGACTTCAAGGCAAGCAAGACTTCACCCTACAGCATTCCCATGTAATGTCAGTAGCATTGATGGATACACACCATGGTGCAGAAGACTACCCAAGGGCACCACAAGTATGTGGTCTGAATGGCCAAGGTACGCTGTACGGATGGACTTGCCCATATACATACAGACCTATTTCAGTCAGTTCATATCGGCGCTATTCAACCTGTATTAGGAGAAAGTGAATTTGCTGGAGCCATTGAACAGTGTCATTCTGAGTTACCATATCTCTTACTGCTTCTTTCTTTGTCCCAAATGCAGATAACCCTCTGTGGCATACTGAAAATGGGTTAAATAATTTCTCTCTAGTTTAGTATTTTTTTTAAATATCAGAATGAAAATAATCCTAGAATATTGATTCCACTGTATTGCTTAACAGGAAAAGAAATGGACTTTTTGAGGTCATGGAAGCCTAAATAACACTTTTTGTTAGCTTTTTTTCTAAAGGTGAAAAATGCTTGTGCAATTGCTCTGTCTATCCTCACGCTACTCCCCACTCCCCTTAGTAATTCCTCAATATGTAGTTAAATTTCAATGAAATTATACAGAAAGGTTGGAATTCTTAAAAAGAGAGATTTCAGATTCAAGCTAAGTAGGAGACACATGAAAGTAGACAACTGGGCAGGGGTGTAAAATTAAAGTGATCTCATTGCCAGTAAGACTGTGGGACAACATCAGCCATCAAGCCACAAGACATCAAGGTTTACACAGGAGAGAGACCATAGAACCAAGTTTCTTAATTCTGATATTCACAGAATTACTGCTTTCTCTGAGGCTTTTAGATTCAAATCTAATTATAAATCTACAAACTAAGAAATCTACTGACTTTTTTTCAAAAAGAAATCCACGGGGCTTTTGCCTATTATCTTATCTCTCCTTTTGGAAGCTTTTCTGGCCTCCCAATTACAGTGTCTAAATGAATAAACATCTGAATACAGCTATTTGTACAATTACTGAAACCATGCTGATGGAGTTAGTTTGCAAACTCCATTCCAATAAAAGTAGGTTACTCCTTTCATATGAGACAGAAAGATGTAAATTAGATTAATTTCAGTAGTGGATAAGTCCCTTTAGAAATATAACTTTGAACAAATCTGAGATGTCTGGGAGGAAAAAAGGTATATTCATGTTCATAATAAATATGGGCTGGGTGCAATAAGTTATAGTGTTAACTGCATTTCAAAATAGCTTCACTTATTACACATACGTATGCATCTGTAAATCTAAATCCTATCGAGTGCAGTTAGATATTCTTTACTGGTCCATCTGTTCTATTGCTACTGCGATTGGTGGGTCTTACAGATGATAAATGGTAAAAAGAAATTAAATGCCTAGCCCTGTGAGATAATGATGATCTGTACTTCCTGTTGACTTCAGTATCTTTTAGAAATAGTCTTTAAGGACAGTTCTAAGAATTTTGTTAAAAGTCTAGCATGGGCCCCTGCTCTTTTTTTCCCTAAACAGAAGAAAAAGAAAGAAAAAGATAAGAAGGTAGATTTAGCTTAGTAATATCAGTAGCTTTATTGTGTACATGGTGTCTTTGAAACACTTTTGATGTGACCTACAAGATCAATATTGATCACAGAGCACACTAATGATGGAACTTCCTCTTTAGATGCTCATGTCTTAGCAAATCAAATTCTTAACATTCTTTGTGCAGTTTTCTTTAATTCAATTTGGTTTGTATAATATGGGGGCAGGGACTAGATTTTTGATTGTTGGGTTTTTTTACAATTTAGAGGATTTTAATTCAGCTAATTCAGTTGCCAAAGTACAGAAAAAGCTCAGACTGTCATGGGCCCTATCCATTCATGGTGGAACTGCAGGAGACAACAGAATTACACCAGCGATGAATTTTGCTTATTGTGTTTCTTCCACTTAAATTTAATCAACCCTTTGTGAACCTCTTTCATTTCAATGGCATTATATGAAACAACTCAATGTGATACAATTCTTTTGTTGAAATTGCATTGATTCCTCTGGAGATGCAGATATCAACACAAGTCTATAAGATCTCGTCCCCTTTAAGGTTATGAAAATAATTGCATTTTTATTTAATGCTTTTAGCCTTTTAGTTAATAAAATATCTAAATGAATTTGTATGTTAGACCTGGAGTTAAATTGCATGAGTTCAGTGTTATATTATTGCTCTCTGTTTGCATCAGTATCACTGAGAACTGAATCAAATCTTTTCTTTTCCAACTATGAGTGGCTGTACTTCTGAAATAAAATGCATTTACCTAGATTCCAGATAATTATTATATAAATTCTGACAATTTATTTTTGTATGTTTGATGAATTATGGATATTTACTTATTTGGATATAATTTTAAAGCAAATTGGGAATACTAAAAAAATAATACATTTCCATTTGGGGACAAAAAGTTATGCTCTTACAGACATTAAAAAATTCATGTTAAAAGTTTGGCTGGTAATCGAAGCTTAGCAGTGACATTGAAAAAGTAACACTATAATTATAATCCCCTTCTGTTGGAAAGAACTTCTTTTGTTGTCACTGACGGCTTCTGAGGCAGAAAAAATTATTCTGCGGCTCTACCAACTGATGATGTCAAAGCACTGTGCAAACATTAATGCTGAAATTAACAATTAGAGCAATTTACTCAATATAAGTCCAAGGTTACTTCCCATTCTTCCCCTTTTCTTTCAAGCAAAGGCATTCCAACACCCAAATCAACAGACTGTCTGTATCATTCCTGTGTTACTGCAACCATCTGTTTAAAAGGTGCCCTCCACGTCAGTGGTTAAATATGTCTTTAAAATGGAGACACTAGTCAGGTTACTTCTGCTTGTTCTAAGTTTCTTTTTTTTCTTCCTGACCTCATTTCTGTGCTTGAGTGATTATTAAAACATTTGTGTTGGGGAAGACCTCCCTGTGTTTCCTCCAGACCAGATCCCTAAGGGTACATCATCTTTGTGATCTAACTCCAGGGAAAGGTTATAGTTGTGGATCCTGAGCTAAGAGAGGAGTTCTCTCTGGCCCACCAACTGGACTCAATGGGTGAGCCAGGGAAGTGCCTCTTCTTCACATTCCGCTCCTTGGGAACTTAGGAAAGTGCCCATTGGCCGATTGATCCCTGAAAACATTTTCCTTGGTGGTCTGACTCTCTCCTGAACGTGGAAAGTCTTCATGTACCCTCAGCTCTGAAAGTTTAGCAAGGAGTAGGTTGAACCTTGGAATGAGCTCTCCAAGAACCTGGTAAGTTCTGGTCTTTTGGTTGCTACTCGTTAAAGACAAGGGTCTAAATACTACAACACACACATATATATTCATAATTTTCAGCGTATGCATAGCCCCATTGATTTCAGTGGAACTATTCAATTTCAAAAAGAAGGTATTCATAATCATTTGCACATTCACTGACCTAAAAGTGACTCACATACCTTTTCCCCAGTAGCTTGAACTCCCTCTTCAACTGGACTATTACTGGACTATTAGACTCACAAGTCATCTGTCAATATTAAGGCAGGATCTAAAACTGTGAAAGATTAACATAAGCTGCTCACTTTCATGCGCTTTTTTTCCTACTAAAGGAATTTGAATTTACATTTTTTTAAATTGCTTTGGGGGTTGGCTTTGGGTGTGTGTCTGTATGTAAAATTGGCCAGTGCTAGCAATCTTTGTAAAATATTCATATGCAGTGTTCACTAGATTTTCTTCTTCCCAGATACACATTTAAATATATATATATATATATAGTGTTCCTAAAATAACTCTTCAACCACAGAACAGATAGCAAACCCATTCTTCTTGCAGTGAGCAACAGTGTACTTTCCAGCGACCGCCAAACACTATGAAAATGGTTTCATTTACTTCCAGAATTTGCCAAAAACAGATGATGACTGAAACTGGTAATGACTATTTTCTATTCTCTATCCCTAAGTAATTGACCATTAATTATAATATCAATAGGCTGTGGATAAGTAAAGCAGACACATGTTAGGGCTACATTTCATTTGTAACTGTTTTGTATATATCATAAATCTCTAATATTGGGCTATTGTCACACATGATGAATTATTGTAAGCATGTCAGCACATAGTGGAAGTCAAGTACATTCAAATACTACTCAGTCAGAATTGAATTTGGCATGATAGTCTCATAAAAGGGGACTCAATTGAGAGTTTCCACTTGCCTGCTCTAAACTTGTCACTTGTAGGTGCTAAAGAGCTTGTTGTGTTGGTTTAATTAGTCAACAAATCGGTCCTTACTTGATTGCGTGGTCGTATCACATATGTTAACACTTCACTGTTTGATGGAGATATTAACAAGTGACAAGAGTCTCTTGGTCTATGGACTTTAAAGAAGAGAAGCTCTTCTATATTATTTCATTTGGTCCTGCCAATATTTATTAGATCATGCAGGCTGCAGGCTGCCAGCAAGAGAAAGACAACACAAACATTTTTCAGGGTTATGCTCATCTGTATCCCAAAGAAGGGTCACTAAACAATCGATGGTAGAAGAATATAAGTAAGATGAGTGTTTTCTACCACAGCTTAGAAATTCATTATTTGATACAGTTTGCTGCAGACCTCCTTGGAGCTTTTTTCACTTAAAGATAATTTATGACAAGAACAGAGAGGTTCTTGAAAATGCTATAGCAACTGGAGCTGAATGATGCCACTCTGGCACTAGATGCATAGTCACCAGAGGCCAGTAAAAAGGAAGTTTGCATTTGTATGAAGAACTGTATTAGTTAAGCATTCATCAGTGTTGTATAAAATATTCATATTACTTGTTGGTGGAAGATTAAACAAAAAAACTTCAATAATTAAAATGGCTTATTCCCAGGAGTGGGGGGTAGGGAAAAAGTTGGTCCTCTGCAAGTTTGCAAAAGGGCTTGTCTATTCACTTTTTGTGTAGCAGCAAACAAAAGAGGAGTGCATACTTTATAGGCTCCACTTGTTTGACCACCATTCTGTTATAGCTTTTATCTGTGCTTACCAGTAATCAGGTCTCTGAAGCATGTGCTGTAGTAAAGGGAAATATATCACATTTAGAAAATCTCCTTAATAATTTTTGGCAAGTCTCTTGCTAGAAAAAGCCATTTAAATCATTTTGATAGGTGCCATAAATGCTATCAATCATAAATATTGACTCACTGAGCTTAGCAAAATATGAAGAATTACAATGAGAGAGGATCTCTTTAAGTTTGCTATTATAATAGTATTATAACTGATTTTACCTCTTTCTGGTGAGAAGCTAGTGGACAATTTGAATAAGAATTTGCTTCCATCAAGAGGAAAACAAATAATGGTTCATATACATAAATCTTCATTGCTTCCATCTCCATAAAAAGGCTACAGCCTCCCTACTTCTTAATTTTAATTATAACGGTCAAGCTGAACTTTTCCTTCCTTTTAATTCATAGAGTAATCCTCAATAGTCAGGGTATGCTACAAGAGAGCTGTCTGAAATTACCTTGAATTTTTCACAATGGTTTTTGGTTTTTCATGTAATATTACTGTTTTCACAAAGCCAAGTCAAAACACCTGTAATAAACTTGCTTATTAAGAACCAATGATATAGCAACTTTTTTTAAAATAGTGGCAGAGAAGTTGCTTGCCTGAATTTCTCTATGCACCATTTTGCAAAAATGTTAGGTGCATTCAAAAGCTTGAACATATATATAACAAATGAATGTTGTAAAAAATTGAATAATTTGCTAATAACAAACGTGCATAGATTTTGAAAACGCAAACACACAATCTTAGGAATATGAAGTTGTAATCTTTTCAGCTGCATTGAGGTCCTACACTAGTACAGAGCGTTTGTTCATACACCTATGCCTAGATACACACATTTTTGTGAAAACAGTAACATTATTTATTAATAAGCATATAAAATATAAAATGTAATGGCTGTTCTAAACTGATTTTTATTTGTGTGAGTAGACTTTTGCAAAGTATTTTTATCTGTCGTTCTCAGTTGTAATTTGTATTAGTTTGAATTGTTTAAATTAGTTTGAAAGTATTGTTCATTTTTTATTCAAGCATCTGGAGTTAATTGCCATATATTGTTATAATTTTTATTGTTATAACAATGAAGATGCCAAGTAGGGATTTAGGGCCCAGACATTCTGGAAGCATCACAAACACAGAACAAAATATGATCTTGCTTTTGTCTCAGCAATAATTTCCTTTTTTTTTTTTTTTATATATTGCAGTATTTTTATGGTGTACAGTCATATTATATATGCTTGGAATACGGATTATAAATTTCCAGAGCTTTCAAATTATTCCTGACCTGGGCCAGAGACCACACCTTTGAGAGATGTTCAAATAAGAATCTTGGCCCAGATGCCCAAAGTCTCTTAGAGATGTTGTGGTTGTGCCAATCTTTCAAATTGTTGGGGGGGCTTTTGTGGATTACTAAATACTCGTAATTTCTATTGATAGCAGTAAACAGGGGAAAATGAAAAATAAATAAAACTAGAGACTTCAAAATGCATTTTAAGCCTTTCCAAGGGAGGGTTTGCAATGTTCTAAATTGGGGACTACTCTGAATTTGCTATGAGTTAATTTACCTTGATATTTCTGGAAGTATCTCTCTCCCTGTGTACTAGTTCAAAATTTTCTTCATTGCTTGCTAATTCAGAATACTTTTTTTTTATTCTAAAATGCTGTTTTACTCTAATCACTGATCAGTACCTTCTCTTTCTCTTTTCCTGTCTTTTTTTTTTTTTTTTAATCAGATCTGTTTAATTGATTGCTTTTGCTACAGGATATTATTTTGATTGTGTGGCAGCACTACCAAAATTCCACCTCCTCTGTATGGAGCTGAATGACCTTCCCAGTGCCACAGTCATGACTGACAGCTGTCCTTCCCAAAGCTGAAGCCAGAGGCTATTGAGGTAAGACTGGTAGGTCAGTCCAGAGAAGCAATGCCCACTCCAGAGGTACTGGGGCCTGCTGTTAGATCCTTCCAAAGCTGCCTCTTTTCCAGGCTGAATTAGCCCTCGTCCCACAGTCTCTCCTTACAGGTCCAGTGCTCCAGCACCTGACCCTCTCAGTGGTACTTTGCTGAACTCACTCCGGCTGATCATTACAAGAAAGGTGGTTGACAGGACAGGTCCCATGATACATTCCTGTAGTGCTCCATTTGTTACCAGCCTCCAGGTAGACCTTGGCTCCTTAATCACTACCTTCTGAGCCAACCAGTTATTTACTCATCTATTTGTCCAACAACCTAGGTCATAACATCCCACTTTGGATACAAGAATATTTTGGAGACTGTCCAAAGCCTTGCTAAAGGCAAGGTAAATGACATCCACTGCATTCCCCTCGTCCGCAGATGTACTCATTTCATCATAGAAAGCAATTGGGAAAAGCATAATTTTATCTGCTGACTTTGCAATCACCACATACACCCATAAACGCATTCAAGGAGGACTCATTCTGTGATTGTTCTGGAAACTGAAATAAGGACTGTACTTTCCCAGATTGCCCCTTTGGTCTGTTTTGAAGGTGGGTGCAGCATTTGCCCTTCTCTAGTCATCATGGACCTCCCCCTGATCTCCATGACCTTTCAAAGATGACAGAGAGTGGCCTTACTATGGTACTGGCTATAATATAGATTCCAACAGATATAAGAAGAATTATGCCCTAAAAGCCTTGAAAAAAATATGAACTTTTTGCTAGTCAAGCCCCAATTGCATACTAGGAAATAATAAATAGTTTCAGTGTAGGGAATTAGTTCAACAGGACAATTTGGGTGATTGTCATCACCCTGTCAATAGCCTGGAAGAAGCCCTTTCAATAGCCTGGAAACAGCCTTTTATAAAGAGTGGAATTATATGGAAAGTGTTAAAGAGAGTCTCTTTCTGAATGCTCTTTATTCTGTCCCTCTGGATTCTTCTTTACATATGTTCATTGAGACACTGAAGTAAGTTTTTTTCACTATTGAACCAGTGCCACTATGAGAGGATGAATCCCATCCCCTTTTGACTCATACATTATCAATATAACTGCTAGGTATGCATTGACTGAAACGTGCAGCTCTATTAGGACCAGTTCTTTCTTGCATAGAGAGATGCCTCATCACGGCATACATATGTATATGCATAGTCATTCTTCAGATTAGCCACAGCCACATCTTTGTAAAATGCTTAATTACCAGAACACAAAAAACAGATTACATTTCCTCCCTTAATCAACTTCAAGATACAGTCGATTCTGCCTTAGGGCTGGAAGATCAATGTGATGACATCTTGAGATCCCTTCCAGCCCTATTACCGTTGTAATAAACAGGAAACAAAGAAATCCAATTGCCATCTATATGTGCTGGGATTTCCTGCACTGCCAAACATGAATGAGAAAAGTGATACTTAGCTGTTGCTACTGAATTATCTTCAACTATACACGTAAGAGTCAGACAAAGACTGAATTGTCTTTAACTATACAAGTAAGAGTCAGCCAAAGATGACAAATGCATTGTTATTCAAAAGTAGTGTTGACAATGCAGTAGTCCTCAACTACTCTTAAGTCCTTAGAGAAAATATTTATTTTGAAAGATAAAAAGATATTCCAGTGGTATCCCTCCAGCCATGTTCTTACAAAAAATAAAATAAAATAAAATAAAATAAAATAAAATAAAATAAAATAAAATAATTGTTCTAAATGCAAGCAGAGATGCATTATTTGTCAATGGAAGTTGTAATCTAATATCAAATGTTTATACAGGTATAAGCCAGAGAGCTTGAAGCAACAACTCTAAAAGTACTGCAGTTATTTCAGCTTGTCTGTCCCAGCCCTTAGTGGCACAGATGCAACTGCAGAGCAAAAAGTATTGATTTCCACTCAAGTTTGTAAAATGGAAATCATATGTTATTAAAAGAGTAAGAAACAGCAATAATGATCCTTAATGTTTGTGTGTAGGTGCTCTCCACATACAGTATATTCATCACCTGCACCATTATATGCCTCTGCCCTTACATGCGAAGTACAGAGACTCCAAAGTGTCATCTGCTCAGCGGTTTTTGAAAGGTCTATATGTGATCCACTAGGTGTCAGGGCACTGCATGCAGCAGCATCCTCATATGATCAGATACACCGTGGGTTTCTCCGATCCACACTTGGTTCATGTGGCATTTCCCACCAGGATCTGGCAAAGGAACTCAGGAGTAGCCCTGCCCGCCAGCAGGATCCTCACCCAGATGCCATGGCATGGAGACACTACACAGATACATCTCTCAAGATGGCTTCTAGTATGTCTTCAGCTTTGCAATAAATCAACACTTGCATGTACAAAATTAAGAAAGTGATGGAGCTGCCTACAGATGACTTCAGTTCCAATTCAGATCAGTGTTAAAATCTAATAAATGTATGAAATCTGATAAGTGCAAAATCCACCTGCCAGCGATCCCACAAAAAGAAAAGGCACAATTTATTGTATGCCAAGGTTAGTTATTCTGCAACAGCCACATAATGATTATATCTCAGTTACAAGTATTAAAATGTCCTTTGGCTAGCTTCAAATTCTGTTGTGTTTGCTGGCAAAACAAGAAGAAACTATATCCAGTTTAGGATGTGGTTCAGGTTGCTGTACTTGCACAACAGGACGCTGGTACATAGTCTTAAGGCACATCAGCTCTAAGGAGATACAAGCATATGAACAATGGCCATTGCTTAGTGGCTACCTTTGTTTTGCCAAAAAAGAATAGACATGAACATATGCTCAAGTTTTCCGTCAAAGTGAGGTCATGAGCGGCTGTCCTATTTTATTAAATACGTTAAGGGCAGAAGTTAATAGGTAATTTGCAGTTAATTTCAAGTTCTTTATTAAGTTCAAGGTGCCCCACGGCACTTTCTCTAACAGTCAAAAGGTAGCATTTCTAGCTAAGTGCTTCCAACTAATTTTAACCAATTGTTCAGTCACATAATAACATATTTCAACTATTGATGTATGTGTGGTAAAGTGTTAAAATTAATTCTTAGTGAACTCTAAATGTTGGCAGAGCCACTGCAGGAGCTTATTGTGAACTTCAATTTGAGACCATTTGAGTTATAAAGTGATTTCAGATTTCTTACCCTCTTAAAAAGCTAAACATCTGCTCAGTACTGGATAGCATACGTGAGCTGTAAGGTCTACATTAAAACATCAGGAAAAAATTCTAATGACATGTTTTATTGATTTTATGGTGTCTTTCCTGGCTCCTTAGTCTGTACTCCAGGGAAAAGACTGACCTGCAGAAAAGCCAGAAAGTTCAGGGATACTTGGATTCAGTGGTCCCAAGTCTTCCAGATAGAATCTTGGTATCTGTGCATGCTACCCAAGTTGCAACCCTGAGCATTGCTTGGCTCTGTAATGCCAGATTACATTCCAGTAGACAAAGCTCAGCTACTTTGGGTTTGTGTAAAATGTGAGGAATGGTGAGTCATCTCTGAATTTACAGCAAAACATCAAATATGCATATACATGCAGATGCAGAGAAGGTATATATGGTAAAATATGGAACTTATTATGGAAAATATTATGCTCCTATGATTATTGCACTTACCTCTTACATTTCCATCTTCTGAGCAGCCCTTGATTGCCACAAAAAAGAGACAAACTTTCAGAAAAATACTCTCCTCTCAAAATTAAAATATCCTCTCACTAATCCTTTCTGCAGTGGGGGGAGAGTACTACAACTCCTCCAGAAAGGATGGCAAGGCCCAGGAGGATAAAAGTCTAGCAGGCCTGACAAGACTGAATATTGAAGTTGAATATCTTTAGATAAATACTTACGGTCACTTTTAACAGCTCCAACTCCCTGTCACAGCAGCTGTTCTAAAAGTAATTAAATCAACTTGACACTAAATATAGCCCCAAAAAATGTTTAAAGCCGTTCTAAAATAATTTTGAAGGGTTTTTTATTTGCTGGAAATTAGAAATTACTTCAATTAATACAAAAATATACTCCAACTGAGACTATAAATACATACATATATATTTAGGCTATGTGTGTATAGGATATATATATTTAGGCTATATATATATTTAGGCTATGTATATTTTTATATATGCACATGTATATACACTGAAGAGTTTACAAGGATTTTTACAGGAGAATGTCACATCTTTAAAGGTCAATAAACAATATAAGGGTTTCAAATCACGGCCATTAAAAGCAACCCTCTAGGCAAGCATTTCCTTTTTTCCCCTGTGGTTAAAGTTTACAGGCCAAACTTGTGGTGGACTGGGCAGGTTGCCAGAGGAGTGTCTTAACCCTGGAGTACCTGACAGTGCAGTACCTTGCCCCAGTAATATTAAAAAGGAGAAAGCCCCAGCTAGCTCTCGAACTTGCTTTACGTCCTGGAAACAGCACTGATACCAACCACTAAAGGTGCGTAACATTCCTATTTGCCTTTATTCACTGTAAGGGCTAGAAATATCTATGCTGCAAGCGTGGCAAGGCAGCTACTCGCCTCTGCTGGAGGTGGCTTCCCGCCAGCTGATCCCACTCCAGGTGCATCCCTTTCATCACAAGATTGCCATGCACCACAACAGAGGAAGAGGAGAAAATTGCTTTCGTGAGTATAAGATTTACAGGGAGAGAAAGGAATGTATATTAAAATCTTAATGTTTTTTAAAAAATCCTCTAAGAGCCATATGGCTATTCTATTACCATATCACTGAATAGAGCAGGAAACAAAATATAAAAACATCACTTTAAACCTGTAGTTAAGGTATTAGGGGCCTGATCCAACACCAAGGGAAGACAATAGGGAGGGTTTGTATCAAATGCTGAATGCCCTCTGAGCCTATCAAAGGGATTATGGACCATTTGATGAATCTGTGTCATCCTGTGCCGGACCATGCTAATCTTATTGTGCCATTTCAATTGTGGTAAACATGCAGCTGATATATAAGACTTAAGGTTTTTTGCAAATGCCAAAGGATTTATTGAAGGAGATCTAAAAATTCGCCTCCTCCTTGCATAGCTCGGTATCACAACTTACTGAAACATTTAAAGAACTTCAGAATTTCTTCATAAAAAGTCTACGTCAATTTTCTTACTTAGTTAATAAAACCAAACTCAACCAAATCAAATTGGATACTTGATTCTTCCTTCACAGAAAATATTTGACCCATTAATGAAAAGTTTCTTATATAAAGGAATTCAATTTTTTTTTTTGATTGGCATTAGACTCACAGACAGACAGAAATAAGCTGCCATTCTTCCATTTGATAGCCAGACGCTGCCAGTTGTTGCTAGGGCAGTCATGCTGTTAAATTAGGTCTAATGAACGAGTAATTGCTTTAGGTATAGTGAACCATTTCAAAGAAAACAAGGATTCTAATTGATTTGCAATTTGTTTGGCACATTGCATTGTCTGGGGCTATTGATTAGTCTTCTGGATTTCACACTGCATGTGTTTCCCTTTATTAAGGGAATAACAGGTTACTGATTACTTTCCTTCTGGGTTTAATGTAGCGGTTAATGTCTACTTTGTTCTTGTGTCATGTCACAGGCAAGGAAGGAATAATATGCAAGTGGGTGGCCCTTTGCTAAGAAACTCCCCCGCTGCTTTGAGCTGTGTACTCTAAGACATGCTGAAAAGCAGATCAAGAGAAAGGGTTAGAATAGCAGGACTCACAAGTTATGGCCTGAGTCAGGCTAGACCCAGGCTAGAAACTTGGCTTTCCTTCGCTATCAAAGCACAACACAGTATGAAGCGGTTGGTGGTAGATTTGTTCTTGTTTGATTATATGTCTCTATATAAGGAAACATACCACGGTTTATATTCAGCAGTATCTTAAATAAGGAAGCTTACAACATATTTATCCTTTTGCTGCAAGAGATTTACTCCATAGCACACATATTCTGGAGAGCACACCATTGCACATTTTAAATCTATCTTGGTTTGCAAAAAAGTGAGTTCATTTAATTAACAGCTTTGTTCCTTTCCTAGGACCACTTTTTACAACATAACTAATGTATATGAAAGTGTAATTTCTTATTTCTTAACATTCTTAGCTAAAAATGTAATCCTTAGCACATCTTTAACAGGTATGATGGTAAAATAAAACAGGCTTTGTTGTTCTAAAATTAATTGTGGCTCTGGAGATATTTAGCTTTGTATTTTGTGCCCCTGTGTTGGAAGACAGTAAAAATGAAATTAAATATAGGCATTTAGATTACTTACAGGGTGTAAGGAATCATGACTTTGTGTCCTTGCTACGTGTCTTCCTCTCTCAGAGGGATCAGCCATGTAACATTCACAGATCTGAAGATCTCTGCATAAGTCTGATCCAAAGGCTGTTGAAGTCAACAGTAAACCTCTCATTGATTTTCAGAAGCTTTTGCCGATGAGCCCATCAACTTTCTTGATTCACCTCTTGAGAATCCATACATCATTTCAACAAGTAACATACGTTTCATTGCCAGGTGAGCCACTGTGCAGTGCTCTAAATGCCCTAAAGCTCCAGGTGAGCAATCTCAAAAATCTAGACTTCACTCCAAGCATCAGGATTTGAAATTTCGAATGCTGTAAGGGTATTTTTGCTGAGTTGTTATAAAGATTATTATCACTAAATTGCCTGCACGCTATGATTTTTTTTTTTTTTCTAAAAAAGACTGTGATACATCTCTGAAATACAACATTGGTCATATTCATTTTCTTCTAAAGATAAATGTTAAACTTGGTAGCTCATGATCTTTCATGGTCTAGAAGTTGCTAATTTCTAAGTATTTGCAATGGGATATAGAACAGCTGTGACTTATCTTGAATTCATCCTGAATTTCGGGTGATCCCAAATATCTTAATTAAATCAATTGCACACTTACAGATCCCTGTTAGACTGAAATTAATTAAGCCCTTGGTTTTATGGGCAGAAACATAAGAATCCTCCATAATGGAGACAAAAATAACAGCCACAAAAATATTTTGGTATCTTGATTGGCAACAATTTCGCATGCACCAGGTACAGAATACAGTGCTCTAAAATTGTCACTGCTGTTCTGGGATGCCCTATGTAGTTCATTTTTGCTACTCCAATCACAAATGATGAACCACTGTACACTAAATGTATATACCAAATACCAGATGTATACCAAAATAATTCTTATAATTTAGCAGATTGTAATCTATTTCTTTCTGTATTCTATGGTCTTATCACATGAGCATGCCCAAGCAATACAAAATGTGTACTTATATTTAATTACCCATTCAATATATACCTATTTTATACCATATGGGTGACCTAATGTAATTATAAAATACGAGAAACCATAAAATTTTAATTCCCCTGTGTTTTTATTTTGTGTGTGGGAAGACTGGGATTGGAGCAAGATGGTGCAGCCATTCAACACTTATGGTGGACCATAGGCTTGAGGCTAGCAATTTGAGGAACTTGCAGACAGAACAAGAGAGCTGAGACATTAGTATCTCTCACTTCCCTCAGCCTTTGATTCAGTAAGATATAACTGAAAAGGAACATTTTCAAGCTAGAATGCTCACAGGAAAAGATATCAGTAGCTACTGAGAACAAAGATTAGAGTCCAAGCATACTCCATTTACAATCTTTAAAGAAGATTAGAGATTAGACTAAATGTGAGCAGTGTAGAAGCAAGTATCCTAACATGATATGACTTGAACCTTCTTAAATGGCATGTTACAGCCCATCATTTGGATGACTGTGTGCTATTGGAGAAATTCAAGACATCTTTAATGAGGATGGTCTGAGCTGATGTCTTTCAATAAACTATACACACAGAGGTAGACTGCTGTGTTTAGATGACAGATTTCCCTCAGTTCAGGGCAATCTATGTGCTATGTATGTGTATTATCGCTATGCAAGCTTAAGCTTTTCATTTCTTCTTTCTTTGTTCCCACCAGGATTGAGATATAGCATTTAATTGTCAACAAAATGATGTGGAACATGACAATGAAGCAATGATCAGAAGTGATTCTACTTTTCATCTTCAGTTGTAGGGCTTGCCGTGGAATGAAGGCCATGGGATGCATCACAACTAGCAGATGCTTCACTGATGAACTCAGGAGTCAACATGTTGTCAGTAAGGTTATTATGTAGTTGGTACGTTTCAGTGAAATACTTTTTTTGCTTAGTGCAGGGACTTACAGGGGAAATTCTGTTTCTGAAATCTATTAAATCTTCTTATCTTGAGTTCAAATACTCAAGTTTTATGTGTAGGTCCCCATGGGGTGGCCCAGGATTCTGGCCTCTTGGCATCCAGTAAAAAACTTGGCTGCCAAAGGCCACACCTCCCTTCTGACCATATGAAGGGCTGCGTACAAAAGACAGATGCACGTGCCCAGATTTCACCATGAAATGGGGTTTCCAGGGAAGTCATCAGGCCCAAAAAAAGAAGTAATGCCAATGCCCCTATGGAGAGTGTTCCACTTTTTAGAAAAGAATTGAAAATGTGCTAGGAAGGGATGTGAGATGCATGACAGCTGAGCCTAGCACTTAGGATAATTGCATAGGTTGAAGAAGTCCTGGGTTCCCTCCTCCTGAGGATGTTTCTGTAGTTTATCCAACAGGTACAATTCATTGAAGAATTAAGAGTCTTCTCTTTTATAGTTAGTTAAGTTCCCTAATCTTTAGAAGCACCTGTGAAAATGTACAAACAGTGGACATTCACCTATGGAAACCAAATTCAAAGGCAAGCACTGATTTGAGCTTTTTGTTTCTGACACACGTCTCCTGGTGAACCAGACTGGGAAAATCTGTACCAGGGAGAAAAATAGCACTTGTGACACAGTCTCCTACTTCGGTATCAGAAGCAACAAAAATAAGCATGTATCAATGCCTCAGCTACCTAGCACATCTCTCAGTATGACCTCCTTCTTTCGTGAGTGTAGCTGAATCCAAGTTTGTGAACTTTGCATCAGCCTGGCTAGCAGAGTTAAAATCACCCTTCTGTGTACTGGACTCTGCCTCACAGAGGATGCAGGTAGGATGTATCTACCTTGTGGGCCACCACAAAGCTCAGCTTTCCAATACTGCTTGCCATTAACAGAAAGATTCTTCTTAGTATGATATAAACAGGAATCGAGACATGCACAGGTTTTTTCCAGCAGAAATGTTAAGTCTCTATAGGCATTGAGTGCCTGTGACTTTTAAGATAGAAATTTTGAAGATTGTCCCCTTTCGTGTAGGTTCTTAAAGCACCCATGAGTGGCTAATTCTTTCCATGGCTATAGAGTTTATTTTTTCAGCTGGTGTATATGAAAATATTTTCATTGAAGTCCACAGAGGCTATGGTCATCAAGACTATTACCTTAAATATCAGATAGCTCCTCAGAAATGGAATGCATTTTCCATTCTCATTTTCATTAGTTGTTCTCCATCACTGATCATAATATTTCATGGAAGCCACAGAACTACTGAGCCTAGTGTGCTGAGTACAGCCAAAATATGCCTGACTGAGAGCCTTACTCTGATCTTTCTACCATTATTGCCTTAACTAAAGGCTTGGACCCCTTACTTCAGTCTCACTCTCCTACCTTGCTCTGTCTTCTTTGGGTAAATCACACCGATCCTGAAGTAAGTTTTAGTTGCTTCTTTCTGACTCCATCTGTGTTGAACTTTTTTATTAAAATATAAGGCCAAAACTCAGTTGCTGAAACAGCTTACTTCTCTCTAACGTGGCTTTGCTGGTTAATATGCACAAGAACAAATCACATTTTAAAATATTTTAAAAACATGGAAGAGCTTTAAGGAAGTGCTTAAAAAACTGGTCTTGGTTTGGTGCCAGCTACAGATGCCATGCTGATTACAGAAGATTACATAAATTCCAAAGCCTTATTATCCTCTCACTTATACCTATAAAATTGGAAAGAATTCCACTGGAGTCACTGGAGTTACACAGGCATAAGCCTTTGCTAGAGAAGAATATGGCCTTTCTGGTTAGCAAGCTACCCATGTTTTCAGGGGATCCAGTTATCTCTGGATCTACTATCTATCTACTGATATATAAAAAAATACCCAAAGCATAACATGCAGGGTATGATCTATGTAAATACTTCAGTCTTCATTGATTTCAACTGAGTTGCACAGATTTATGTGTCAGCTGAATTTTGGCCTCAATATGTAGGGAAAGAATCCAATTCTTTGGCATCTTCGTTGTAGCACATTACTGAGGTTTTTGTACAGCGTGTATTGCGAGCTCTGGAAGCCTCTCCATAACAATGGCTTAGAACGAGGTGTAAGATGTTCAAAGAAAAGCCATGTACATGCAGAAAGAGCTTTCCCTGCTATAGAGTTGCATGTCCTGCCAGTATCAGAGACTTTTGGAGGCTAACACCACATGAGTAGATCATGGATGGGTACTGCTGGTGACCTACTGACTATGAATCCAGCCACTTCTTCTTTCAGCCTGTTTAGCCATTTGCCCTATGCCATCCTGTGGCAATAAGTTCCACATCTTAATTGTGTGCCATAAGAAAAAGTCATTGCTTTTGAGCCTTTTAAACTGGGTAATTTTATGAGGTGCCTCTCAACTATTTTTTAAGAAGAAGCAATTAGGTTTTTTCACTCACTTTCTCCACACTTCTATAAAAGTATACGCCTCAACGATATCCCAGTCAGTCATCTGGTACATACAGTATTCAAGATGAGGACATACCATTAATTTGTGCATGATAGTCCTTGCTTTTCTCTGGGGTTCGGGTTGTTTGTTGGGGTTGTATTTTTCATTTCTCCAATAGGGACCATACACCAGTGATGATTCTGAAGGATTCCTAGTAGGATTGTGAAGGCATTGTAAATCAAACAACTCCAAGGATAACGCAACCGCACATTCACATGTAAAGTGGTGAGAGATTGGTATATTCCATGATTCTTTTTTGCATTATTTAGCTGACAGCAGCAACAAAGAATTAGAACTTTGTGAGATGCCAAGTTTCCATAGATGGCCACCAAGGACTCCACAGAGGACCAGTGGCCATGAACCAATGATTGGGAACCCAACTGCAAAGAATAATTCATAGTAATTTTTCTGAAAAGTTGGGATGATCCTATGTTCTACCAGTGTAAAAAACCCTTAATACCTTCACTGCAGTCCCGAGCTCTCAAGGAAGATGAGAAGTTCTTACTCTACAAAAGAATCATGTATTTCTTGAACAATACAAAGTTGAGAATAAAAACAAATTTGTTCCTTCGAAATTGCCTAGTGAAGCAGTTGTTTCATACTGCCTGTTGAACATTTGGGTAGACTGATTCAAATGTTAAAGCTGTGTTCAAACCAGAAAAAATAAAAATAATAAGCTGTCAGAATAATTACTAAGAACATACAAGGATTATACAAAGTAAACTGCAGCCTGCAAAAAGAGAATTGCATGTTAGCTAATTGTTAATTTTAGCAATTGCA
Organism: Calidris pugnax; assembly: GCF_001431845.1. NCBI lineage: Eukaryota > Metazoa > Chordata > Aves > Charadriiformes > Scolopacidae > Calidris > Calidris pugnax. Next base: position 7,216,187 of record NW_015090839.1, on the reverse strand, counting down.
ATGGCTAATTACTGTGGCACACATTGACTATTAGCATGATGCCCCAGCACCTGCTTTCTCCAATGAACAGATTTCTTCATTGCTCGTGCAGGAGCAAAATGTGTAATTATTGGCCATCATTGGGGCGATTTTTCAGTGATTCTTTTGTGTGATGTGAATGACGCATAATGACATATTTTATTAGAGGGCAAATAGCTGTTTGTTAATGGAAATGATTCGAAATCCAAGAAACTAGGAGCTAGGAGCATGTTTTCAGTATCAGCATGAATTCAAATGTATTTTCTTTTAACTCTTTATAAAAGAAGCATAGAAATCAAATCTAAACTTAGTATAATATATTTAATGATATGTGCAAACACAGCATTGATTAATTGCCTCAAATGTTTTCAATGCTACACCATTTCATTTGTTACAGCAGTCTGCTAAATTTATGCATTTCTTATTTAAACTCTTCTTTCCTGGGCATATAGTGTTAGCAAGATTATGTGGCTTGTTCCTCATTTACTGGGAAAAAAAATCATCTTTGTAACTTAAGCAACAATTATGGGCTTTATGAGGCACATTTTCATTGCACACATTGTAGAACACAGTGCACTGGCATTATTATTCCTGAAAGTACATGCTTGAATGTATCTATCAAGACCCAAATGTCAGCTACTGAATAGAATATGCATAGTTATCCAAAACAGAATATAGATACATAAAATCTCAGCAACGGAATACTCAATTTCTGAGAAAAGATTTTTATTAGATAATCTGCACAATACTTTTGAAGAACAATGCCAATGAAAAAATCACATATGAACCTTAGACTACAGTGGTCTGCACAATACTTTTGAAGAACAATGCCAAAATAATGTTTAAAATAGCAAACTGCTTTGTCATTTTTGAAGGACAGGTCATGGCTAGTATAAGAAAGCTGGCCTTTTCATTTTGCTTTTATTTGAATACTGTTCAAAGTTGAAAAAAAAAGGTCTACTAGGGGACATAGTTTGCTGAATTCCACTGATGTAAATCTAGACAAACTTGATGGAAAACAATGAAGTGACTTTGATATCCAATGAAAGTAGAAGCCTTGTGAACCTCTGTGAAACTTTTAACAATAAGTAGGAAACGTAAGCCTCTTCTAGACTCTTCAGATAACTAAGGCAAAAATTGAACGCTACCTTAAAAGTATAGTAATAAGAGATTTTTTGGCATGACTCCAATCTCATTCAATTTTGACAAAGATCCAGTTGCTGAACTTTGAATAAATTTGACCCAATTTGCAAACACACAAGTTAATCAGATGAAATTCAGACCTAATGAATGCATATGAAATGACTGATTGAAGTAAACTCGGTTTTAAAAGCATATTCAAATAAATAAATAAAACACGCACATAGGAGGTGCAATAGGAAGATATGCTAAAGGATCATATCTTTTACATTTCTTCTACAATTGCATATGATACATGTATTGCATTTTAAAACCACAGCTGCAAAGGCCACCATACGAAAAATTAAGCCAACTCTACATACACTGGAAATCTGGCTCGCCCCATATACCGAGTCTGAGTTATTTACAAACTTGAGGAAGAAACTATGAATGGGCACTTCCTCTTCTCCCCCAGGGCCTATAGCTTCACTGCTGTTGCAAGATGTAGATAAGTTTGGTATTCAGGTTCACTGTTTGACCCATTAAACTGGTATTGAGGTATAATTTGTGTGTTTTCCCAGTACGGTTGCACATAGAATGGGGTTCATTTCCACAAGTTTGAATAAATTTATCCAGTTCAGTGAACCTGTTGTTAAGCTTAGCAAAACTCAGTAGGTGGCTTTAAAGTCCTGTAATTAGCCCATTACATAAAATCTGTACTTTAGATTTTTGCACATTGGTTAATAAGTATAACGTGCTTCGTATATATAAATAACATTACATTAAATGATGCAATATAAAGGAATTAAAGGCCAAAGTAGTTAAATAAAATACTTGAAGGAGATCTCAAATTAGCATGTTTAATTCCAACTCATTGAACAGGAAAGGGCTTTAGCCTTACTGTACCAGTTCCATACAATGTGCAGAATAGCAGATATTTAGTCTCCATTTTACATAAGGTCGCTGTCATCCCTGACCTCTGTGTGACTTTGGAAAAATGTTCTAATTAGCTTGTTTCTTTTAAAATCTAATCATTACAATGTCTAAATATAGTCATGAATTACCAAGACAGCACTTGCCTCAACAATTTTTCATAGTTTGTACATAGCTAATTAATTCTTGATCCTTAATTTTTGCTTTCCAAATGAAATATGTGAGGAAAATGAAGTCTACAGCTAATTAACCCATGCAATGCTTACTGTTTCATAGTAAAAACACTTACCTTAAAGTTCAAGCTTTTTAGTAGCTGTAAAAGCAAAAAACACAGCTTTGAATCCTATTGCAATAGGTCAAAGTTCCACTTCTGTCTGATAGATTAATATATTTGTGATTTTTAGGTGCTGGAAAAATAATGTAACCAAAATCCCAGACTTCAGTTTTTCTTCAAATCTATTGATGAATTCCATGATATGAATCAATATATTGAAAGATAATGTTACATAAGTAACCATTATCTTTTTTGATTTTTTTTTCCATTTATATGTAATGAATACTATGTAACATATAGCCCTCTTCAGAGATTCAAAATCATCAATGCATGAAGAAATACATTTGAGAAGTTTTGAATAAAAGCACATATGCATACATACATCTACCTATCTATACACACACACACACACACACATATATATATGGGGAAACAAAATAGTATTTTGTAGATATATGAAATACTCAGAGATAATACTGCAGCCAAAGGAAACTTGCTCAGATTTGATCTCATGAAAGACTCAATAGTCCTGGATAGCTTGCCAAGATTCATAAATACACAGATTCTAGTGGATGAACCTTTCCTTACTTACGTGTTTATACTGAATTAATAGTAAATCAATGGTTTTGCTTGATCTCAACCTGAAGCCAGATCTCATTCAAAATCCAAATCTCATTCATTTGTAATTCTAGGATTCAACAGCAAATTCACAGAAAAAGCCTGGATAAACATCTTTAGGATCCTCCACAAAAAGAAAAGAAAATTACCCCAATTTCCAGATGTGTTCTGTTTATCTTGTGCCATTTTATACCATCACCTTTGAGTGCCTTTGACTTTTTTCCCATTTAATTTATTGCCACCACCCTTTATACTGGTCTCTAGTTGTTGCTAAATTTTTCATTTTACTGACAATCTTAGTTTGAAACTAATGCAATTGCTTCTTTATATTATTTCTACATTGTCCCCTTTTTCTCATATACATCAACATCTGGAGGATTTTTGTCCTTTGGCCAGACCTTGCTAATTCCATTCTCAGTCACAGAGATACATTTCCTGCTGGTTTCATACAGGGCTGACAACATAAAAGTGGAGGTTTTTTGACCTCTGGTATAAGCAATTATATTTCTCATAGCACTATCTGGACTACGTATGGAAGTAACAGAAATGTATTAATACATCAGAAAGTACGACTAAGAGGTGGAATGACTTGCATTGATTGAGTATTCTGTAGTTTGTGCAAAATGAATCAGTTCAACGGTTACAAAAAAGGTAAGAAGAAATTGCAGGAAGGAAAACAGTCAGTAGAAGACTCAAGACAAGCCAGGTGGATCTTAACTTGTTTCACCTTATATATTTCCAACCCTCCAGCCTGTCTTGTAAAACACATGTTCTTTGGTTACCTTTGTAGGCCAGGTTAATGCTCTGTTATGCAATTTTCCAACACCTTTTTAGACATATGGTTTTTTTCTGACAAATTTGAATCGAATCTGTTAAGTACACCATCAATTACACTTCTTTATACTATGGATCTGCTTAAGTGAAAGAGCTAGGAGGTCACAGTGTATGGGTTATTTTTGTGAATGGAATACTTGATTCAGTCTCTTAATTGACCATGTGCATGAATCTGCTTGTGGGGAAAAGTTACAGACGAGGGTGAATCTGCAAGAACACTGAAGGGAGAGAGTTATGGACAGCAATTGCAAAGCTCCCTGTTCTCTCTCTAAATTTGAAACTCCTCATTAGCATCTAGCAGTAAGTTACTGAACCAAAGAACACCATCTTGCCTAGCAGCCATAATTCTCTGTTTTACAAGAAGCAGGCGCCACTAATGAATAGAGCACACCAAATCAAATGGGTTTTCTACATGGAAAAAAAATTACTGGATGGAAGGTATGGAAAACTATTTCTGTTTGCTAAATCATTTTGTAAACATACACATCATATTATCAGGCAATGCTTGACCACATTCATCGTTGCACGTCTTTGGAAAGAAACTGAATTTAATTTACTAGATGGATAGATGTGTCTTATCATAGCTGAAAGGAGTTTCTTTTTCCCAGCAAATAAATTGACCTCAACGGAGGACTTATTTGCTTCTTTCTAGAAATGGGTAAGCGTGTAGAAATAGATAACCAGTTGCCTAAAATGAGACCCCTGAATATATATATGAATATATAGGGCAATAAATTAAAGTTTTCTCATGTGGTAAGAAATGTGTGTTTACTTTGAAAATCAGTTCTATACAGTGAATTGGGTGCCCATCTTTTGCTAAGTATCACATCAGGCTATTGGTTACCCCTGCATCACTTCTAAGGTTTCTGTACCTCTGAAGCTTGTCAGTGGTACCTATGAAACAGCAGAGATACAGAATTTTAATTTTGGTTGCTTTTGGATCAATAAATTATTAGTGACATCGTATTTCATAAAATCATAGAACAGTTAGAGTTGGAAGGGACCTTAAAGATCATTAAGTTCCAACCCCCCTGCCCTGGGCAGAGACACCTCCCACTGCACCTGGTTGGAAGCATTTAGCAAGTTTAAGGACTTCGGCTGACTATTGTTTAGATTATTTTCAGTTATTTAACTATTTAAATAAGAGAATTAACCACAAAAAAGTAGCTAAGGCAAAACAAACTGAGGTAGAAGAAACTGTATTTCCTTCACTTACGCTTCTTGGCTGAACAATACTACTGATAGTTGCCAGGGCTTGTTTAGCCAAGCCCTTAGTTTCCCTAAATACACACACCGATTTGAAAATATGTGCTTCTAACAATCCTTGACTACTTTTCCTTATATCACACATTAAAGACTAACAGGGCTAACAGGCACAACAGAGCAAAGATGCTGCAGAAGTGACGTGTTCTCTGTTGCTCTGCTGATTGTGCTTTCCCGAAGCTGACAGAAAAAAAAAAGTCCATTACAAACTTCCTTTTTATACTGGACCTTTTGCAATATATACTGAAAACATGTTACCTCAGAACATTTTGTGTGGAGCTAACACAAAAGACAGATATTTTTTTTTCTTACAATCATTATTATGAAGGCACTAGTCACGACTGGATAATGAAAAATTAGTTGACCTTCTTATTTAAATATTACAGACTACCCCGAGTGCTCTAGTATAACCAGTCACCACCACACTTCCCAGCAGCTGGCAAAGACAAAAGTAAAATACCGAAGATATGCTGCATGAGTTTATGTGATGCGTGTGATAATTATTGTTTGATCTTTTGAATTTATATTTTGAATTGTAAAAGTTTTAAGCGTGCTGGAGACTTTTGAATAATTTACTGAGTTTGCTGTCTTCTCTGTCTTCTCCTGCTAAGACAAGTTTTCTTTACACCGTGAATCTAATTATGTATACTTCAAAAAACTGAATGGCATATAGCTCACGCAGCAATTAACTCACTTGATTTCATCTAGTACCTTGGGATGGTGGAAAGCTAGGAGCTAGTCCCATGGATTCCATTGGGACAGCTAGAATTCTTATTTTCCAGTAATACACATTTCCAGGAGACAAAGAGTTTACTCGTGCCAAGTAAATGGCTTCAGAGAATATAGCTCAGCAGAGAACCTAGCCAAAGATTTTTTTTTCTAGCTGTTCATGTAATGTGGGAACTGTAAACTTAGAGGAGACTAAACAGTGATGACCCTCCAACTCAAATGAGGACACACTGGTACTCAAACAAGTACAAAGTTTGCCTTAGAAGGATGCTTCTGTGGGAGATCAGTTTCTTTCAAAAGTACAAAGGTGATCTGAACTTTCACAGAAAAGATCATGGTAGACAGAAAGCACATCACACTGCCAAAAATACATGGTAAATATGACACTACAGTGTAATACATTATTACCATCGCTGATGTGGAGCCTATGCTTCTACCAGCACATAAACGCACACAATCTGTTTCTAATGTCATTCAGTAAGTTAAGAGAAAAATTTCCGTATGCAGCATTAATAGCAACACTTTTGATTTACAAAATACTAATTCTAGAAGCTGCTGAAGGTCTAAAACTACAGTTTTGTTCATTGGTAATTTCTATACTTGTTCTACTCCTTTTGTGGGCTAGCTGTTCATCTTCTATCAAAAACATCCATCAAAAATAGATACTAGAGGATAAGAAAAAAGAAAGGCTACTAAAAATAGTATGACTCCTTAATATAGAATATGATGTAACTGTATTTCTGATGGTCTTCAGCAAATTTTATTTTATAGTAATTCATTCTAAAGGTACATGAAATATAAACTGACTGCATTTAGCTCAAGATTGCAACCAAAAATCCCTGCAGACAAGACACTTTGACAAAGTGGAAGGAGTTCTGAAACACACAGTGACTGCAGGGTAAGGCCTAAACAAGATATCAGGAGTGCATTATTAATGTTAACCTATTATTGCATAAAATCAAAAAGAAACTGTATGTATTGCAGGGAAAAAAAAAAAAAAAAAGGAAGTCCCAAACACTATTAAAGTATAAAAATTTGGAAAATATTTGCCATTATTATAAGAATAGCAACAAGTTCAGTGACAGAATCCTTATTTTCTCAGGCCATTCTGTTTTATGGACTGGGTAAGAGACCAGTGCCTGTGTTCAGACTACACCATTCCACTACCCAAGAAGTCACACTTTCAGAGGCAATCCTGCTTATGTGCAATTTAGAGAGGGGAGAAAAGGTGGCTAGGAGGGAATAACAATGCAGGGAGAGAACTCACACAGCGGAGGAAAGTTTTAGATCAAGAGAAAGTTATAGATTCTAAATTAATTATCCAAGCTTTTTTCTTGGTCAAATGTTTAGAGTTAACCAGCAGTTGCATTATTCAGGGTATAAACTTTCAGCACTGTGCTAGTGAAATGCGCGATGAAGCTTATTAATTTTACTGAGGCAAACTGTCCCTAATAGGTTCTAGCTGTCAGAACTTCCCGTACTTTCTCTGAAAGTGTTTTAATTTCATATAAACAAAACTTTTTCCACTTTAGCAAGTGAAGCACAAAAATTTCAGTCCACTTAGAACTCAATGCAGGAATCTGGAAGGCCCAAGAGAAAGAATTTTGCATCTCTTTTTTCAGAGCACAAAACCTTTAAAATGTGTAAATAAAGCACCAATTAGGTTTACCATTTTAGAGGATAATGAGAAGTGCCCATCAAATATGCTACATTCTTAAAATGTTTTGATTTAGCAGGCTAAATTCAAAACACAGTAGTAGCTTCCAGAGTAAAACCTGATTGCACTTACATGTCACATTCATAAAAAGCAACCAAAAGAAAAAAAAAAGTCAAAAAAAAAGAAAAGGAACAACACCCCACCCCCCCAATCATCACATACCCCCCTAAC
>NW_015090839.1:7206699-7207618 GCF_001431845.1 Calidris pugnax | reverse complement strand
AAAGGAACAACCCCCCCCCCCCCCAATCATCACATCCCCCCCTAACCTCCCCCCCCCCAACCATAAAGCTCTAATTGGAAAGCTTCCATCATCTGAGTACTTGCTTCCTGGCATACATGAAATGATCAGTGGGGAAAGCAGGGTCAATCGAGACAGACTGAGAGTGAAATTAAAATAATAAAATGTCTAAACATTTAACTGCAAATAGGAAATCTTTATACCCACCCACACCCTATTCTGTGGCATAAAACTAAGGCAACAATTATTCATATACCTCCAAGTAATTTGCAGGCTCCATACAAAAATCTCATTTAAAATAAGAAATTGCTATTTCTGCACATTTATTCTCCCCAAATGCTGGCTAATTGCTGCAATGGCCATTATAAAGAATAATTTTCGCTTCAAAAAAAAAAAAAAAAAAAAAGGAATGAAGAGAACATTTTCTGGTTTTGTTCCTCTGCGGAGGCTCTATTCAGCGAATCCTGAATGCACAGCGTTTCACTGCTACATTTATTATGCTGAGAGGTCAAGTATTACACAGCATCTTGTATTACGCTTTGCATGCTAAGTATTTCACTTCACAAATTGACCCTTCGGTGTACTTACTGCATAATGCTCTAAAAACCCAGCTAAAACGCAGGACAATTAGCAATACTTTGGCTCCCGCTTAACAATGGGGACACCAATGTAGGTGATTGCATTTACAGTGTTGCTTTCTTCGCAAAACATTTTTGACACATTAAAGGTACTTTGGAATTGTGCAGTACCAGTCGCCTCTCTCGTGAATGGCTTTTTCCAGCGCGCAACCGAGAGAAACAGTCACCGTAGTTTAGGGCTTAATTGAAAAGAATTCAGCCGCGGCCCTATGAAGCACCAATTAGAGGGATATTATATCATAAAAAGCAGTAATATCCATTTT
>NW_015090839.1:7188784-7206689 GCF_001431845.1 Calidris pugnax | reverse complement strand
CACGGGGAGCGCCGGGAAAGCCCCCAGGGGTAGCGGCGCCTGAAAACACCCGAACTTGTCGGGATTTTATATTTATTTAAAATAAAATTAAAAAAAAAAATCCGCTATTATTATTTATAGCTGTAATCACGGAAACAAACAGAACCCTCCATTAGCGCCGGCGGTTCTTCCCCCCCCGCTTCACTCCCTCACGGCAATCCCCACAGCGGCAGTTTCTTTGGGTTCATTGTGAGCGGGGGAAAGAAAAGAGAAAAAATAAAACAACAAACAAACAAAAAAAAAACCCCAAAACATAAACTTATCGCCCCCGAAAATTTTTTTGATTCCACCCGTTCGAGCTTATAAAGCAACATTAATTGATAGGGCCGCGGCGAAGCGTTTCCTTCAATACCCCCCCCGGCAACGCAGCTTCTCAGGGCCGCGGGGAGAAGCCCAGGCGGCCCCGCTCCCCCCCGCCACCGGCCTCGACGGGCCCCGCCCGCGGTGCTGGCTGAAAATATTCGTTAATTTATTTTATTTTTAACTGGAGAGAAAAAGGGAGAGCGGAGAAGGGGAGAGCGGGAAGCCAAGAAGCCCGGTGCGGTGCCCCGGCCGCGGTGCTACCGCCTCCCCGCCGCCGCCACCGGGGACGGCGTTACCGCCTGCGGCTCGACAGGCGCCATTCTGCTGGCTGAGGCAGGGCAAACATTGTGGTGCCCCGCATGGGTGTCATTCCCTTCCCTGGGGCAGGTGAAGAGCCTCCCAGGCGCCACTGCCCAGCCTCGGGCAGGGCAGCACCTCACAGCAGCCATTTTGCTCCCTCAGGCAGGGCGGCAGCCTCCCAGGCGCCATGGCCCGGCCTCAGAGAGGGGAGCAGCTCAAAGCAGCCATTTCCCTACCACAGGCAAGGGCAACTGGCTTTGGGGAGCATTGCCCAGACATGGGCAGGATGAGGGACACACATAGGAGTGCCAACCACAGGGTCTATCTTTGAGCTGATTAAGCAACAGGAGTCCCAAACTTTCTGCCCAAGAGGCATTTCCTACCTAATGGTGATGCTCTTTGCAGTCATGGTGAGGCCTTTGTGGGGCCTTGGACCACAGTCCAGGGCTGGGAGAGTGCACTGGAGGAGACCAAAGGCAGTTTTAGGCAGGTGCCCAGGACAGACTGGCTTTTCGCCTGAGCTGCTGAAAGGATGTGGGCTGTCATAGGGCTATCATTTGCCCAGCCCCGTACCTCTGCTCTGCACCTGGAGGTGCCAGGAGGCCACCTCGGCGCCAGCTGTACAGTGGGCCCGCTTTTGGCCTGTGGGAAGGACACGTTACTGTAGTTCACCTAACCAGACCATTTCTAAGGTTTACCAGAATATTTCTAAGGTGTAAATCTCTTTGTGTTTGATGAAATTTAAAATTAGGGGAGAGAGGAAACTCAGGTGTAACATGATTAAACTCCCTTTACGCACTGGCCAGCATGGTTTTGACAGCATGTCCCCCACCTGCTCTTCAGCCCATGGGCACAGTAACCTGTTCCTGGCTCCTTCACAGCCAGCAATGAAAGGGTAAAGCCCAGTGTCAACACAACTGGTAGATTTTCACTGTGGCTTCCTGAAAACATGGTGAATGGGTACCTCAGGCTGTGTCCCTGTGCAAACACACGCCCTCAAGGGGAACCACAAGGGCTGTATGTAAAGGAGGACAGCACAGAGTTACCACACATCTGATGCCTCTTCTGCTTTTCTCAATCCATATATTCTCTTCCTTTCTCTTTTTCCTTGAAGCTGGCACCAGGTCTTTAGTACTGTCCTGGCAACACAAGTGGTGCTGGGATCATTGTATGAGGGAAAAGGATGAGTAACAGCGGGAAACTAAAGCTAAGTGATGTGGAGGGAGGGGACTGCTGGGGGTAGGGAGCTGTTGGATGCGTGTATAGTCAGGGCAACACTATCCCCCTGTGATCCCAGCTCTGTTACACGCGCTTCATGTGCTTAAGAGACGTCCTGTAAATGACAAAGCAGAATTTTTCCTCTGAAGTGAACTGATAAAATAGCACGTTTCAATGGAATATGGTTCCATCAGAGCTCCTCTGTCTTGCTCTCGAGACAGTCTTCATGCATAAAGCGCTGTTGTTTGTGAAGAGGAAGAGCTTTGAGGACTGATAGCAGCTGTAAACTCTAGAGTGGCCCTGCTTTAGCAAGTGCAAAGTCACATGTTTTCCTCTACTAAGGGCTTTTCGGAACTGCACGTAGCAGTGAGTCATGCTTTTTTGCCATACTTAAATTTGTGGCAGCTCACTTCAGGTCAGACAGCTTAATCACATGAATGGCCGCTGGTTCAGCTTTGGCAGTGCCAGTGGCATCTGACGGCAAACTTTTCAGCACCTGTGCATAGCCCTACCTGTCTTAACTCTAAATTAAATCTTTTGAACAAGCTATAAATAAACAAGGAACCAAACCTGGCTAGGTGTCCTTTGTCTGTGGGCAAATGGCATTAGGTGATGATGCCGGAGAGCAGTGTGTGATGATGGTTTTCATATTCTGCTTAATTAGAAATTAATTGGAAATTAGGGATATTCACTGTGGCCACAGACTGCAGCTGGTTTAGCTCATTCTTCTCCGTGCAGTGTTAGACTGTTCCAAGTGCACAGCACTTGCGTGTTTCAGCAGCCAAAGCAGTGGAAACCTGCTCTGCTGCACATGCAGGAGTAACCAATGTGCAGCATTGTGGGCTTTATGTTTGAGGGGTTTGTGTATGGTACAAAATATGTACTTGCAGGGATCTGCTGCAAGGCTCTTGTTGGGAGGGCTGTGTGACATGCAGTGATTCAGTGTAGTTATAAAATGCGATGTAACTGACATTAACCAAAACGTATTTTTCATATACCTTACAGAGAGAAACGTTTTTCTATACATAGGTTAATGCGATCACATAGCTGATGGGATGTGGCTGGTTTTGATGGAAAATAAGTATTTGATACTACATCAATATGCTTGCATCACTCTGGTGTGGCATATGTCTCATTGCACCCTGCCTGTACTTTTGGATCCCTGGTTTAAAAGCAACATTTAACCTTTATTCCTAAGAAAGAGAAGAATTACTTAAATATTAGTAAAGGTTGGTTTGCACCAAGCTAGTGACATCAGTTGGCAATAGCTGCAACACGGTGTTGAATGGATAAACTCCTTAGCAACATAACACTTGACAGAATGATGCACATGCTGATAAGTCCATTGAAAATTATAGGCTAGTTGTAATATAGAGCTTGAGGAAACCATGCTGAAATGCTTCTGAGACACTATTTTTATGCCTGCCATGTTAGAATTGAGTTTTAATGGACATGCAAGGTAGATGTACGCTGAACGTTATGAAGACTTATCTTCCTTTAGCCATTATGTTAATCCCAAACCAAACAAACTAAAGACACAAAAAGAGGAGGACAAAAATACCCAATAGGAAAATTCTAAGAAGTAGCAAGCTTGCAACAATCAGCAAAAGAAGAAAAAGACAGAGAATTAGGTATCATTGTACAATCAAACTTCTGTATTATGTCTATATTGTTGGTTGCTAAGTTTGCCATTTTTATTTATAAAGTATTTCAATTACTTATAAAGACTTAAACAGCTAATCAGTTAGAACTGACATACATTTTGGCTAAATACCTATAATTACAGTTGTTTCATACCTGAGCCCCTGTTACTGATGTTGTGTAACAAGCAGTCCTGATTGCTGACATCAGCCCACTTAATGTTCCTGCATTTATGTGATAATTAGATAAAATCAAATAAAGACTTTCTAGTAACTTCATAAAATACAGTAAATACATTTACCGAGATTAGTCTAGATCTAAAATATTATTTATGGTTTCATCTTTTTCTGACAGTGAAAAGGAGCATGAAAATACATAAGTGTTTTAGCTATGAAATTTTACTTTCTAAATGTATGTTTTCCAGTGTAACAGCATACAGGTCTGTGATATGTGCAGTGAGATTTGTTTAGAAAAAAACAGACAATTCAAGGCTTTGTGCTTGGAAGCTTTCTGCTTTTCCCAGCCCCATCAACTCTCACTTACACCCTTAGACCACCACTGCTACAACATGGACATTGCATGTTTGTATTGACCTAGAATGCTCAGAGGACCAAACTAAGGCACCTTTGTAAATGAACGTGTGGAAATTATGGTCTGTTTAGAAATGAAGCTTCAGATATTTTAGAATATCAGCTTATTCAGAAGATGCTTCAGATATGCAAGGTTAGAAAAGCTGACAAAAAAAACCTTCAGTCATTCTACATAAGCCGTGACTGAGTTGCAGATTTGGATTGAGTTGTAGATCTTTCTATTTAAACTGAAAATCTCAAAGCATCAATTTTTCAGTACATGCTACAAGTAAAATATATGGGTAACACACGGGTTGCAGAACATCACTTAATGTTAGAGCGGTAGAAATGGCTTTGTTGACTCCAAGGTGAAATTCATCGTAGAGCAGAGGGTCTGCAAAGGGAGTTTTTTCCTACATTAACCTGTCAGTCTGGGTGCACAGGGAGCGTGAGCAAAGTGACCACTCTGCAGCAGTCACTCTGTGCCAGTTGGAAGCCAGAGGGGAGGATGTTCTCTCCCAGCATTGGCCGCGTGCACCCAAGGTGACCACGGACTCCAGGAAGAGTCCGTAGTGGTTTGCATTTTCTTCTTCAGTCTGTGGGGTAGAGGAGATTAGCACTGCAGCCTGTCAGGCTGTATACAAACAGGCAGTCGAATTCCAGCCCTCAAAGCTTTCTGCTCTCCCCTGTTCAAATCTTTACTTCACTGACTGTCATTCAGTCGTACTAAAGCTCATCCCACTAGACAGTCCGTGATTGGGTCCTAGCCTTTTGGATCAGTTTGCTCTTAAGCTTCCCATAGTCTGAGTAAGCTGCAGCACTGCTTCTTTCCTTGACATCTCTGACATGTATCCTAGGCATCTGCTTTCTGTCTTTAATCCCTTTACAAAAATGGGTTCTTGCTGGCCACCTGCCGTAAGCCTGCAAGAGCAGCTTTGGCTTACCAGGCTTCTCATTAAAGCGAGCATCCTGAGCTCCAACTTGCCAGGCTCCAGTTTATCACTTCCTGGGCATGTGTAACACAGTTAAAGTAACACAACGCAAAGATTTCAAAGTCAGTCATTCTGTACCTGGACTAATACAGCTGTAGACAAAAATAACAAAACTTTACAGGTGCTTCTTCACCTCATCAGTCTTATATGTCCTCAGCATTCAGATGAGAGTAACTCTCATCTGAAATCTTTGCCTTCCCTATCCTGCCCTCACAAGCTTTTCCCTGAATCATAGAATTTCTCTTCTATGTATCCATTTTCTTTCTCCTTCAGCGGATCCTGCAGTTAAGCAGAATCATTCTGCTTTGGAGGTATGCCCATCTGTTCTGCCCCGGCATTCTTTGTCTGTGCAAGTTACCTTTGCGTGACCCTGCAGTCTTTCAAACTGTGCAGTTTAAAAGTAGTCCTGTTAGTTCCTGTCCTCTTTCCAAATCCTTGAGAAAGGTCGGAAACAAATGGTTTCATCCAGGATATGGCTATTTCATTGCTTCAAAATTACTTTTGATTGTTTCTCGTCAGGTAGATTCATGGCAGAGCCATGATGAAAAATACCCAATTTTGCAGACTTTAAGATAAAAAAAAATGGAATAGCGGTTTAGTAAAACCAGTGAGAATTTAAACATTATGCACAGATTCTCAAGACTGTCACATGGGCATTTCCATATCTTGTGATTTTACCAGGAAATTCTTTATATTTTTGTTTGCCCAAAATTTCTGGTTTTTGGAAGCATGTGGCTACGTGAAAACACCAGCTTTCAATTTTTTCAGAAAATTCTCATGTGAACATAACCATAGAATGGCTGCATTGGATCAGATGTAGCTAATCCAGGATGCAGTGCCTGACAGTGTTCAGTAGCAAACTCTCAGAATCTAATAGATAGGGAAAGTACAATGTGATACTACTGTGGTGTCACTTCCACGTCTAAGCAATCAATGGTTTAATGATTTCCTGAAGATAAAGTTGCAGTGAGGTCATGTTGTGACTAGTAACCACATGAAGAGTTTCCTTCCGTATTTTTTCTAGGTTTTTTGGTACTCCTGGCCCCACAAAATCCTACATCAACGAATTTCACAATAAGACTATGCAGCATTTATTCATGTTACTTTTAAACCTGCTGCTTCACACTTTCACTGGATGCCCTGTAGTTCTTCCTTATTCACCTTCTTCACGTCCTTCTTTACAGGTCTTTGTTTCCAAGCTGAAGAATCTCAATGTATTAAACTAAGACTGAGTAAGAAACCATGTTATCCTTCTGATAATTCTGACTTTTTTTTTCTTGTGTGAATCTGTTGTAACTTTGCTATATTCCTTTGTAGTGAGTTCACTGTAAGGCTATTATTATATGTGGATGCAGTATGGACTCATTCATTGACATGGAGATACTTCCTGTTTTCTTCTCTGTCCCATCTAGCAATTTTTATCATGTACCACGTGTCATTACTGACTATTGAACTGATATTTTCAGAGGACTACACAAATACTGCCAAGAGCTCCTTTCTACACAGCTGGTTAATTTAGGGTCCCTCTATGTAGAGATCTACATACATCTATATATGTAGAACTCTGTGTAAGGGGATTGGGTTTTTTCAGGTCTGTTATTTTGCATACATCAACATCAGGTTTGTCAGCCATTTTAGTGGCCACTTAGTAAATGTCTTGAGATCTTTCTGGAACTCTCTATAATCACCTTCAGTTTTGAAGAGCTTGAATATTTCAGCAACAGTCTTCCTTTTCTTATGGCACTCCCTTTTTTCTCGTCATTTATGAGTGTTCTGGACAGATAACTAGAATGTACTAGTAACCTACTTACATATTTTTCATCAACATGGTAAAAGCTAGACATTTGTTCCTGTCCTTTAAGCAGAGAACCTACCCTCTTATACCAGGACAGCTTCCTTTCAGAGCCTTTGGTGAAGAACCTTATCAAATTTATTATTTTTTTTAAATCTGCCATACACTGTGTAGCCAATGTATGAACATTGATTTTTTTTTTTCGAAGTAGTCCTGGAGTTACTAACTGCTGTTTGCTCAGAAAAACTGAGGGGGGAAGGGGGGAACCAAATGCTCAAATTTAAAAAATGCATAAACAGGATCCTACACATATGTTAAAAATTGTTATTTTAAAGCCTGATTTGTAACTTTTCAATGACTAGTGTTGGCAATGCAACTAATTGCATGTAATTGATAGTGCTTTAGTATTTATTTCCCTTCCCATTCTGTATAGCTTTTATTATGTATGGCTACTTGTTGTTAGGGAGGAGGTGCCTCACTGAAAACCCATTTCACTGAAATAAACCCTAAGATTTACTCTGAAATTGAAGGGGATTTCCGAAGTTCCTGGGCTTTGCATTAGTCCTATGCAGAAGGCAGAGTGTCAGGCACTGTAAGCCAAAGCTACTTTTCCTATGCAAAGAACTGAATGGTGTGGAATGCTATCATTAATAGGCACTCATAGTATTTGAAGATAAATGTAGAGAGGGAAACTGTAAGCATACTTATAAATATAGAAGGCTTAACTATACCATTAATCTACAGTCACCAAAAAAGGACTTCATTCAATCACAGGATTTGAGGATACTGTGTTTCCAAAAGTAGCAGGCAATATAGCTGCTAACCACAGTTGGACCTTCCAACACAGCCTTGGGATCTTGAAGCGACAGATCCTCTCTGTGTCCATATCCTGCTCCAGGTTTCCCATGTGTAATACCAAATGAGATGGACAGAAATACCAGGAAAATGCAAGGACTGAGATGGTTCCCAGTTACTCTTATTGAGTCCCCAATGGGACTTGTCCATGTACCATGGCCATCATTAGCCATTGAGTCCTGCTTATGGCACTACCTAATCCTGACATTGTTTTAGTAGGTGGAGGTCATAAGACCTATAGCATATATCTCTTAGAGGCAATCCTAAAACTGGGGATATTGAGAATACATGTTTGCTTTCTTACTGTTTGTGCCTTCCCTGCTATTGCTTTTGTATCACAATTTTAAATATCAATATCTATACTTCACTGCAGCTTGCTACTTTGATAGAGAAATGTACTTGACTCCCTACAGTTATTGCAATTGGAGGGGGATCTGATTAGGATGCTTTTCCTAATTAAGTGATATCACCTAAAGTGAGTTTCCCTACCATTGTCTCACTGCAGTGTAAAAATAACAACAGAGAAGAATCATTTGGTTATTTTATTTTCCTGATTAAAATGTCTTTACTCATTCATATTTTACAGGCTAAAATTCCATCTTAATGAAAGACTGAGGGTCAGTTTTCTAACACAGCTAATTATGTGTCCTCATATCCCAATCACAGTTAGGGCTCAATTTCGCTGAATTCAGCAGCAGCACGTCTCAGTAGATCCATACGTAAGGAGGAAGCCCAGGGTGGATATTCAGCTACCAGGGATCAAACAAAGGGTCCTTCAGAGGGGTTTTTGTCCGCAGTCAAGCCTGGGAGAAAGCTAGGTATCGTCCCCTCCCCAGCCAAATGCAGCATGTAAGTGGGTCTTCACAGTGTGCCTGAACTTCTTTGACTTCAGCTGATTCCATAAGATCTGTGTATTTCAGATCCAATTTTTATGTTTCTGCTTTGCCAATAAACCACTCTTTCCTCAGGGGAAACACTTCTGTAGAGTTTTCTCCCCTTCTGTGCTCTTTTTAAAGGTCCTGATGAGCCCATATTTGACCAAAATTCTGCTCTCCTAACTGATGCAGGTAGTTCCATTGAATTGACTGGCCAAATAAGAGGAGATAAAGCATCTTTTTGTATGTCTCTTGTTAGTAAATACAAATAAGATAGATGAGCTCTGTATTTTATCAGCACTCAGTCATTGGTTCCCCATCTTATTAAGGGTGTCTGTTCCTGAAGTTGCATAGGAAATGTTTTAAGACCTTAAGTTAAAAATGCATGATCCTAAAAAAGATGTTTCTCCCAGGAAGAGAAATAGTTTGCTATGGCAAAAGAGCTGTTTTATTTAAGAAGATGCTGAAAGTTAAATATATTTCTTTCTGTTTTTAATGAATTGCAGGCACAGCTGTTGGACCCAAGTATACACTGTAAATAAAATGTATAATCCAAGTGCTGCAATTCTTGCAGCCAAATGCCATATTTATGGAAATCATGCCCAAAACAACTTCAAGACTTCAAGATCAGGCCCAGTTAGATAGATTTTCTAAATAGATTATGGTGTGATGTTCGTTCATTCATTTATTGTTTGTTTACTTGTTACACTAAAATTTATGTTGCTTCGGTTTCTTCTGATAATTGTATGCAGCACAGTTTAAAAAGCAATTTCCTTTATACTGTTATAAAACTTGAAGCGGGATTTGCTATTGTTCGTTCATTTCATTCTGACTAGTTGTACTCCGTGTAGAATACTGCATCCCTGCGCTGCTGTCTTCTGTGCCTTTGTGCCTGCGTGCTTAGCCATTAATGGAAAAATAGACTTTCCTGCAGTTCTGAGTTTTCTTTCTTCTGCTTCCTTTCCCAGTTCTGTTGTTTTTATTGATTCTATTACAATAAGTAACACACAAAAGAGAAGATTAGGGCAGAAAGATTTCCCCAGTCCATCAATAAATTTCCTAGGCTTCATTAGCTGTAATTTCTTGAAAAGACTTAGAGTTACATTTACATTATGTAAATAAAATGTATAATCCAAGGGATCAGCTCTTTCACAGTCAATAATGTGTACCAAAAATAATTCAGCTGAAGCCAGTGGCTTAAAATTTGTACGAGAGAGCAGAAAACCAGGCTGGTGTACAAAATGGTAAATTCTTGTCACTTCTGCTTAAGCAAAAATCTAGAGAAAGACAGCTGTGAGAGTTTTGTCCAAATAAGAATTTTGATCCTCAGCCAAGGAGCATGAAGACGACCAGAATTAAGAACCAGTATTTTCTAGATAGAAGTGTTTGATAGACTGCTCTGTGCTTGTGATTTTTTTTTCCTCAAATGTTTTTCTTTTCATTTGTACACACTGCGCCAGATTCTCTCCTCATTAGCAGAAGACAGTTTTGCCTGTTGAAAATGATGACAAATGCAGTGATTGAAACTCTTTTTAAAAATTGCTCATACAGTATGTCCTTTTGAGCCAAAGTCTAATCTCAACTTTCCAGAACTTCTCATCATTCCCTTTACAACTTTGTCTGTCCAAAGGATTAAAATATTTTACCTAAACCATTTGACCTTTCCCTGAGATAGATTTGCTTTCAGAAACAATGAGTTCAGAGACAATTCTGTGACTACTTGAATATTCAAAGTTGGCATTATAGCACTGACATTTTTCATGGACCACTTTTCATAAGATTGTCCTCACAGTTACGAACACTGGGGTCTTTACAAGCAAGCAGTGTCACATTCACAAATGTTTAATTGAAATATGAACATGAATGGCACAATTGTGCTGCTGGTCAGTTCTGAATATCTCCTGTAATAGGAGCATTACAGAATTTGAAGGCATATGCTCTATTGTAGTAGTAGTTTATTAAATACAAATGAAATTTCAGAGAGGCTAAAGAGCAGTCTTTGAAAATGCATTTAATTCTGCTTTCAATTTTTGTTGCAAGGGGTTTTGAGTTGTTTTGTTTTGGTTTTTTTGTTAGTTTGTGTGGGTTTTTTTTTTCAAAAACGAGCAAACTAATGATACAAGGTAGTTGCCTCTTAAAGTAGGAGTCCTTACATTCCCTCCTCCTAATTAATCCCATCCCCAAACCCCATTCACTGTTGCAATAAAGGTGGCCCCTGTTTGGTTGGGTCTGGTACATTTACAACTGAGGGGCAGAAAATGTCCTAATAGTACTTATATGCTGTTATAATATGAAGAGCAACAAACAGTGAACAAATATTAAATAGTGGCTGAGGAAAATGCATTGTCAGGATTCAGAAGGTTCACAAGAAAGCTGCTCTGCTCAGCGTGGCTTTTTAGACAAAAGATTTTTTTGTCTTTTGCCTCCCCTAATATGTATCCTGGTTTAAAAACAAGCATCTGATCTTGGAAGCACTGCTTCTGACCTAAAAAACCACCATGTATTTATAAATATGTACACTGTGAACAATAAATCTCAAATTAAAAAAAATTACCTTTTAAAGAAAATACTGTATTCTGATGTATTTAGTGATAGTAATCCACAGGCAAGCTTTGGTGTTCTTCACAGAAGGGAAATTACAGTTACTTCTTTGGGAAGAAAGCGTTTTAGACAGTTCATCTCGGCTGTTAGGTGAAATGGGAAGCTGTTTAGTGCCTTTCTGAGACTGTAAAATATAGTAAATTTTACATGCTTGTTTGAAATGCATGATGCAAAGAGTCTTAAGCTTTTAAATACATATCTTGTACAATCAAAATTATATTAAATAAATCAAATGCATTAAATATGGTTCTTCTCCATAGCAAGTAACTGGCCTTACACAAGTAAACTCTGCAGCTTGCTCTGGGCCAGAACGTTAGTTGAATAGTTGCAATAAGAAGAGAGAATCAGATGCTATTTAAAGGCATTAAGCAAAGTGTAGATGATTAATACAGGTAACTCAGCTGTGCATTCAGTTAATAAGGAAATAATTGTTATAATGTAGCACTTCATTATTTGTAATGCATTAAATGGAGATTTTTATATGATGCCTTTACAGAGCAGACAGTTCTCTTGCGTAACAGATAACTAAAGTACACAAAAATTACAATAAATACAGGAAGGCTGAAAGATCTTTTAAAAAGCAATATGTATGATTTGATGATTAAGAATAGATATTAACACCCCCAAATGCTAAGCAAATAGGATTACAAACCACACTGTTCAGCGGTTTAATCTCTGTTTTTATGTAAATCGTTTAAAATCTCTTCTCTCATGTGGGAAAGACTGAAATATTTTGAATGACTAAGCTATGTATTTTCTAGTTATTTTCTTCATGCAGAGTGTGGGAAATGTTTATTCTGAAGCCCAGATGAAGCACCGATGTGAGAAACGTTGTAAAGCATCTAGTGTTGACTGGAGCTAATTAACTGCGATGCTCCAGTGTTGTTCTCAGTTTTAAGCAGGAACACACAGCACAATACCTTTTATTTTGCTGTTCAATAGATTTTTGCTTAAAAACAGATGAATTCAATATCCTTACAATTTTAACCCTTTTTTCCTTAAAATGGTCTTAGTAGATACACTAGAAATATTTTCAATGACATGTTGCTTTTTATTTTTTAAAATTAAGCATAATTTGGTAAACTTGCTCTACTGTTGTGCCCTTATACATGTACGTGTGAAAGATACTACATTGTGATTGCATTTCCAAATCAGAGCTACATTTTTTCAGATATGTACACAAAGAAAACAAGCCTAGACATTGAAAAAACTGAAAGAAAACCAGTGATTTATTTCCCCTTCTTCTCTCATATAGAACCTAACCTTGAGTCAGAAGTAAATGCTGTTATCCCCTACGTCCTACATGTTCTTCTGTATATCTGTGGAGATACATACATTCAAGGTGTTAGAAGCTGGAATACTAAAAAGCCATTTCAGTGCTATAGAAGCACAGGCATTTTGTTATTGTGCAAATCAGGTTGGTTTAATATTGAAAATGTGTGAAATTATTTGCCTTTAGTTGATGCCACTGAAATTTTAATATCTAAAGAAAGTTCAGTGCAGTGAATATTTAAAACAAACCAGCACTTCTAAATAATTTGATTAAAACATTTTCCATTGACTACACACCACACACACACACACACAAAAATCTCTGTAGTTTTTCATCTGACTGGCTGCAAAATTATCTATCAGCTCTTCACACCACTTCCCAGATCCTTTATCCTTGTTTGAAAAGTGATGGTTTATTTTTGCTACAGTTTCCTCATTCCTGCCCATACTGACTCTAAGAAGCAAAATCAGAACAAGATATTCATCTAAAAGCAGAGTGTATAAAACAAGTCATCTAAAGGTTTTAAATTCGGGAACGGTTCAGGTCTCCATCACGTCTGAGCCTGTCCCCTGGCTGCAAAGGGAGCTCTATCCCACTTGGAATCAGTATCTCTTGAGGCTGTATCTTGTGATCAGTCTGTGCTCCCCGCTCTCACTGCCCCCCTGGGGCATCAGATTCTCCTGATGCTGAGGAGGGACAGACAGTTGGCTAAAACACGCAAAAACATACTCCGGAGTGGAAACGCCAGAGTGAAGGCTGTCAGCTGTTGGACTGTGAAAGAAATCAGTCCCAGCTGAAATGCTCTGTATATTTTATGCTGACGGTAGGTAGGACCTAGCTGCTCCCCCATCCTTTCTCTCCATCCCCTGTTATGCCCCTCAGGCAACCATGACATATTCTCGGACCCCTATGAAATCACACTTCTATAAAGTGGAATTGGAGCTGAGAGGCCTCTTCAGGCTGGGGGTCAGTGAGAGCATACTACATCTTTTGTTTCTGTTAGGCTGCTCCTGCTGCTTATAGGGATTTGAGAGCAAAGAGAGGAAGGAGAGACTTGTGACTGAGATGTTAGCTGCATGGTTTGGCAGGCTGCTTTCTCCTTCCCTGTCGTGCTACAGACTTCCAGAAGAGCCTTGAGCTTGTTTCTTCAACTCCCTCTAACTCGGTTTTCTCATCAAGATCTACCCTTTTTCTCCCTCTTTTTCTCTGGTTGAGGCTGGGGCTGTTTCTGGGGTTTAGGCACTGCAGTGAGATGATTAAGTCCTGCTTTATGTATACATCATCATCATCTTTGCACCAGAAATAGGAAACATCACAGGTCCTATGTGTGACGTGATCATCCACGGAGAAAGCAGAAATTCATTCCAGTTCTGATCGCGGTCAGTTTTTCAGTGTTTTTCAGTCCACAGAAGAACACGCGATGAAATCCCACCTTGTGGGAGGTTTCCACAGGGGTTAAGGAGAGAATAGAGCCTGCTTGTAATAAATAAGTATCCAATTACCTATTTACATTAAAGCCCTTTCTGTGGTGTTAAATATTCAGAGAGAAGAATTCTACCCTTCAGCACAACCACTGTATTCCAGTTCTTCCATATTCTCCTGCCTCCTCTCTATTTTCTCTGGCTTTTTATGCTTTTCCTTTGTTTTTTTGCATCTTCCTCTTTTTCTGCAGCCATTTAAGTTCCCATTACTACCACCTGCATTTTTTACGCTGCCTCCTTCCTCTCATTACCTGCTAAGGTTTTGACAACAGAGTGACTAAAATTAAAATGGTGTCTGCAATGGGAAAAGGAGGTGTGCTCGGTTTCGTGCTTTCTGAAGGCACTTAATAAGGCTTGTTATATTTTTACTGGATGACTGAGAGTTGGAGGCATTTGAAAACTGTGACTGTGACTACTCTACAGTCCAAATATATCAACTGGGTCAGATAGTCCATATCTCTAATATCTCAAGTCTCTAAGCCATGGTTTTTTTTAATTAACTTGGGTCTAGTAATGCTCTGCCTCGGAGGCAGGTCACACCTTTTCCATGGCTGTGGCTCTCTCTCTGTGACTTCTGTGTCCCCTTATTAGAAGTATTGTTGCGCAGCCTTCAAATCTTATTTCAGTGCTGTTGCTCTGGATGTGAAACTGGAATTTCCTAAAAAAGGGTAGTCTCATTCTTAGCATAAAAGGCTAAAGTGAAAAACAAGTTTCAGATGAGTTGGGGATTCTCTGTTCCCTGACTGTATGGGGTCTGAAGAACCCCTTTTATTGGTGGTGTTAAAGGCTTATTGCAGTAGCCTGTCAAGGTAGAATTTTCAGCCTCAGTCAGCTCCTGGTGCACCAGCATGAACTGCTGCCCTGTGTTTCCATCATGCATCTGCTTTCTCCGGGTAGACCTAGATCATCAAGGAACTTCTCTGACAACTGAGTACTGGAGCCCTGTAACAGCTGATTATAGCAGCTGATTATAGCACTATGGATTTTATTTTGGGGGTGGGATGGAGTGGTGGACTTTTCAGTGGCAATTAGGATTTTAGTACCTTCATTTGCATGTGTGATAGCAGGTTTGGGTTGTTTTGTTGAGAACCCCATGTTTGGTTCCTGGATTGGAAAGGCCCCAGGATCTCACATGTTATGAAATACTGGTGGCTGATAATGATGGACTTGTCAACAGCACATGTGGAGGTGAGAAATGCCTTTCCTGGAAAGGAAGGTGGCTGGGAATTGATTCTTTGGCTTGTTGACCCTACACATGTGATGGATGACACAATAAGTATAGAGAAGCAGTGTCCCCATGTATATTGAGCATTAACATAGGGACAGAGGTATTTTTCTTCAACTGAAACATTTGTTTTATTCACTGTTTCAGACTAAAAGTTTTGCAAGCATCTCTCTCTATGGAATTCAAGTTGGGTATAGCATAAATGCAGAGCTCAGGTTTATCAGTGTTAGCTGTGTAATTTAGTAGTCAATATTCTTGATCTCCAGGAATATCTTTTCTGAACAGGAGAGTATTGAGTCCGGGAAAGGACAAAGAGACTTTGGTCTAGGATTCCTCAGAGTCACAGAAATTGAGATGAGAAGGGATCTTCTCATCTCAACAGTGTGGATCTGTTGTCTTACTGCCTGCGTGAAGCAGGCCACCATATGTCACCCAGTAATTTCAACATCAGGTTTCTGTCCATGCACCAGAAAGACATACACCTTTGAGTTAAAGTGGTGGAAGATCTATCATACCACTCTTAAGCCTTCACTACTAAAGATTTGCACCTTATTTCAGATGGACTTTGCCTAGCTTAAGCTTTCAGCTGTAAGGTGTCATTATGCTTTTTTTTTTCTACTAAATTAAAGAGACATCTAGTATAGGAAATCTTTTCTTAGTTACATGTAGACTGTGACTTGTGTCATCTCAACCTCTTTGTTACTGCCCTGGAAAAACACACTTCATTGATTTCATATACTGGAAAAGCCTCTCATATTCCTTGAATAAATACAACTGAAATGTCAGTTCTGGATTGCGGTAGAAATGGAGTGCATAAGAGGGAACAAAATGGAAGGTACTGGTTGTATTTGCAATGAATTAAAAAACAATACATTCCTAAGAGCATCATGCAGGGAGAGAAAGGAGTTTGGATTGTGGCACAGACTTTTGTTTCCAGTTGCTATATGAATTAAACAGGCAGATGTTGATTCTTCACACTATGAAAAGACTCGTAAAACCTTGTGGTTCTTTTTCTCCAGGGTACATATTAACTATTCAGGATAACATTTGTCCGGGTCAAAATAGTGACGTATAGCCCATGCTCTAAACTGAGATAATAACAGCAATGAGAACATTAGAAATAAGAGCAGGTCTTTGGATCTTACAGCATTGCTTACTGAGTCACCAGGAAGAAGAGTGGCTTCTCCAGGTCCCCCCACTCTCTGCAGCTTCTGGAAAAAAGGTTGCATTAGAAACTGCATGGGAAGATCATGGTGGAAGTGATGCCAAGGTATGAAACATACTGTGAGAAAGGGCAAGCCTAACTTTAATATAACACCACAAAGAAAGTTGCCCTATGGAGTCTGCCTGTTTAAGAGCTCAGGAAAGGAAGGACCCTTAAACTGCCCAATGTGAATCATGTCACAGATTAGTGGTGATTCATTGCCACAAGATACCCCCGGGAAAGTCCAAGAAGTAATGAAGTTCAGAAAGCTACCAGACGTGACTCAGAAAGCTCTTTTCTGAGCCAATTATTCTACACTTACCCACTTTGAGAACCTTGTTTTAGAAGCAGTGGGTAGCACTGTTGTCAGCAGAAAAGGTACTGAATTATATAAGCTACTGGTCTGGTTTGACCTTGCCTTTTCTATATAACCTTTTCTCTAAACCTAACCATTGTTTTAAGGATAATGTTCTAGGATCTGTGAACTTTTGAATACTCACACCTTCCCCATTAATTTCCTGTACCTGCAGTAGCACCAGAATTTTTATCTAGGCTGTAATATCCTCATACATCCCCAGGAGCCTTACCCCTTCATGAGAGCCTGTTTTTCATTGCTGCAGCTCATTATTCAGAATGAGTGGCAGAAGTTTTTCTCACTCCAGCCAGTGAAGGAGTCTAGGCAGAGAACTTCCAGAATATACCATCTTCCTTTCATTACTCTCTCCAAGCTTTGGGACTAGTGTGCATTAAAGTGCAAGTTCTTTTTTGCAAAGCGACTCTGGACCATTCACTCATTTTCATGCCTGTGTTGAACTAGGCTTTTCTGGGTGGGACAAGGTACCCAAAAGGAACCTAACGCCACAGACATTTTTGAAATCTGTTGTCCTTTTCAGGGGCAGCTGCCTTTGACACTGTTTGCCAAAATTCAGGTTGTGACCAAGGTATATTGTGTATACTTAAAAATTTCAGACTAATTTCATCACTCTCAACATGTTAGCTCAAAAAAACGAATAATAAGGGTTGCATATTGGAAAATCAAGAATTACAAATAATGCGTTTGCATTATTTATATTGCTAAAGGAGAAGATGATCTGCAGCTTAAGTCTTGTGAAGCAATCTTGAGACCTGGGCTTCACTTAACTAAATTATTAGATAAGAGAAACAGGAAAAAATACTGAAATGCTTTTGTCACTGAGGTTTTCCTTCTACAGACATATCCCTCGCTGTTGCATAAGAAATCCCATTGCACTGAATCTATGAGCCAACACTAGACAGACCAGGTTTTACTCTAGATCAACAAATCTGGCCAAGTGGCAATAGCCCTAGCGAAGAAAACAGTAAAAGTCATAATTTAGCTTCTCCACTGAAAAATACCTCTAACACTGAGGACTTCAGAGTCATTCAAAATACAAAAAAAAAAAAAAAAAAATCATAAACACACATCAAATCAATAAACTCAGAATTAATAAGCTCATAGTAGCCAGCCTGACTTTTACAGAAAAACCATACACGTGTGTTTAACTCTAATGCAGGCTCG
>NW_015090839.1:7186155-7188673 GCF_001431845.1 Calidris pugnax | reverse complement strand
ACAAAAAAAAAAAAAAAAAAAAGAAAAAAGTGTGGTGTTCTGTGTGGAGCTTTTGTGAGGGTTTCTGTGACTGGCCCTTGCTGGCTTCTGCAGCAGTCAAATCTGTTCTCACCTCTGAGCTTCCCTAAAATACTCACTAGGGGAGTGATGTAATTGCTTTTTCAGAAGCCGAGAAAGCTTTTCCATTAACTTCAGCATGAGCAAAACAAGGCAATTTCTCCATGTCTTGAAGCCCCATCTTGAAGTTTTCCCAGATCTGGTTTTGATAACACTATGTCCACACGGTGGACCAGGTCCACCACTCTAGCTGGAAAGACCTGTGCAACCTAGGAAGCTGTTGATTGCAGGTTGTATTTCACTTTTCATATCAAAAGAACCTGCTGGTAGGTAGTCCACTCAGCGTAATTCAGAGACTTACCACCCACAACCCCTTTGCTCCCTCCTCGATTTCAGCACATAACTTTTCTGCATTACTGTGTTGGAAAACCCGTCATTCCTCGGTGACAGTGGACTGCCAAAGTCATCCAAATAGACTGTGAGCTGAGCTCACTTGCATACAGTCTGATCAGCTGCCTCCTGTTTCTGATAAGGAGTGGATGAGGAGTCTTTGGAGAACAGGATCATTGTTCTTACCTTCCACGTGGTTTCTGCAGAGCTTTGCACATGATAGCATTGCTCTGTCTTGTTTCTTTATGCTTGCTCTCCATTCTTAGGGCATCTCCTCTCATTATCCTAATCTTGCATGAGGTAATGGCAGAAAAAAAATTCTGGCTTGTCTCAGGTTTTTGCCTGTCTATAAGAATTTTTCAGAACATGCATGGTAGTCTGTTGAGAAAAGTATCAGCTCTACCTGCTAACTTTAGTCTCTTTTTTAATGCTTCTCTAGTCCTTAGTTCTGTCTTAAACAGGAATAGTACTATGTATTTCAGTTTCTTTTTCCAGAGTAGAGCCTTTGCTATATTAACTTTGCCGTTAGTTCAGCTGTTTCTGCCTTCTGATTCCTGTGAATATCCCACACGCACACAACCACAGGCACCGAAAGCAGGGGCAAGAGGAGGGGCAGCAGAGATGCTGGATGACTCTTGGACTGGTACCCCCTGAAATCTTGTCATTCCATCACTCATTCAGCCCGGTTCAAGCCTGATTTAAAACAGATTAAGTTGTGGACTGAGTTGCTTTCATCTGTAAAACAGCCTTTTAAGGCAAGAAGAATTGCCCATTCTTCCAGATTGCAGGAAGAGAACATATTTGCCTGCATGATGCCATTTTCATAAGAATAATTTTCTTAACATTAAATTCACTGGATATGGTGCATCCTACACTCTGCAGAGAATATCCTTGTTTTGCTGTTATATTTTCTTAGGGCAACGGTTGTTTGGCGAACGTGTCTCCAGATAAGGGGAGACACAAGGGGCTGAAGAGTACTTCATTTTGCAGAAATATAGAAATATCATGCTGAACCTCAAGTTTTGTAAGGGAAAATTATGTCTGTAATTATGGACTGAAAGGAAAAGACAAACTGTAAACCACTGCAGGTCTAAGGAAGGAGTGAAAATCTGAGGTTTAAAAATAGTCCTGCGAGACTGCTTGCTGCAAAGTTGTCATTTCTGTTAAAAAATAAACAAACAAACAAAAACGTCTGGCTCGTATCCCTCTTACAGCCCTGAAACAAAGTTTTTTGCAGTGATAACGCTAGACTACTCCAACCCTCCTTGTAAAGAAGTTCTCAGGTCAAAGGGAGCAAGCCTAGCAGCAAAGTTGTGGAGCAGGATACATCCAGGAGCTCAGGAGCTCTTGATGTTCCACTCCAGCACTCGGTTCCACACTCGGCATCAGGACAGACACTGCTCAGAGGGTAACTAACTCACGCACTTTTTAAAACGTGACTTTTTACTTCAGCAGTCACCATCGGGCTGAAACCTTCTGAGCAGTTTAGGCTGATGCGGCTAAAAGGCGCAGACAGTATTCTTTTTTTTTTTTTTATTGTTAAAACTTATTAGAGTAGACTTCCGAGGGAAAAGAATGAGAAAAGAGCAGTGGGTTATTGGTATCACCGCCTGTGGGTTATTGGGGGTTGTGAGAAGTGAGAAAGAGCCGTTTGCTGTCACCAAGGAAATGCAGGATAACTTTAGGAGGAGCAATATCATTGCACCTGACCGGGTCAAGGTTCTGATGGTGGTTGTTGGGCATGTGCTGATGCTATTAAATCTCTATTAGCATGGAAGGGCTTGATCCTGTTCTGCTGAGAGCAGGAGGAGCTCTCGCGTCGTAACTTCACTGGGCACAGGATCGGGCCCGGACCGTCTTGGCACGGGGTACCAGGGTACCGACGGCAAAGATCTCACACGAGGAGAAAAAATTGTCCCGAAATTTTTTAACGAAATAAGCCCAAGTTTTATAACGTTTTGGGAAGTTTCGTGTTTGATCCACAGAGACTTGGTAAAGACTTTCTGAAAAGTCCTAATGACTGGAGAAAAAAAAAAAAAAAAAAAAAAAAAAAAAAAAAAAAAAAAAAAAA
>NW_015090839.1:7185463-7186117 GCF_001431845.1 Calidris pugnax | reverse complement strand
GGGGCGGGAAGGGGGGGGCAGCTGGAGCCTCCCCTCGGTACCAAACCCATCCCGGGCTCCCGCAAACGCCAACGGCCACCGCCGCAACCGCTTTAATATCAAGGAACCCCGGGCCCGATCCCGGGGCTGGTTCCCCCCCCCGTCCTCCCCGCAGGCGGCCGGTGTCCGGCCCCGGGTCCCGCCGCGGGTCCGGGCAGAAGGATGGAGCGGGCATCTTCTCCCCTCCGCATCGCAAGGAAGGGTTTAATATTTTTCCTAGAACTTTTTTTTTTTTTTTTTTTTTTTTTTTTTTTTTTTTTTTTTTTTTTAAAAAAAAAAAAAAAAAAAAAAAAAAAAAAAAAGAGAAAGAAAAAAGATGCGTTTCAGTTTAAAGAAAATAGTTCTGATGTGAGACGGTGGCACTTGAAAACCTTAATTTTGTGAATGACAGTAGTAAAAAGCATCCTTGTTAAGCTGGCCGTACCAAACCTGGGGACAACCAGAAACTTGTCATCGGAGCGAGAAAAGAACTTCTCCGAGTGTGTAATTTTCCCGTCTTATATCCGAAATATAAAAAGTATCGGACAACTGCAGGCAGGTGGCGTGGTGAGGTGTTGTTGTGTTGTGCTGGGGTGGTTTTTGGGAAGCTGTGTGACAGGAGCGATGTGTGGGAGC
>NW_015090839.1:7183852-7185453 GCF_001431845.1 Calidris pugnax | reverse complement strand
GGGGCGGGAAGGGGGGGGCAGCTGGAGCCTCCCCTCGGTACCAAACCCATCCCGGGCTCCCGCAAACGCCAACGGCCACCGCCGCAACCGCTTTAATATCAAGGAACCCCGGGCCCGATCCCGGGGCTGGTTCCCCCCCCCGTCCTCCCCGCAGGCGGCCGGTGTCCGGCCCCGGGTCCCGCCGCGGCTCCGGGCAGAAGGATGGAGCGGGCATCTTCTCCCCTCCGCATCGCAAGGAATTCCAGCTTGTTTTTAATTCCCCGCTGTTTCCTCTTCAGTTCCGCCCGCGGAACCCGAGGAGCGCTTTGCACTCCAAACCGCCGAGCCATGGGGCGGTGGGGATAATCTTCGGGGTTTGAAAAAAATTCCCTAATGCCTCGAGAATATCACTTAAAAACTGCTCCGAAATATTCCGTAGCTTTTTAATTGAAGTAAACAAAGTGCGAGAAGTCCTAACTCAAATATGATTGCACTGAGATTAGGCTCTAATTGCTTAAGGTTCAGGTGGAATCTGCAGGCTAAAGCCTATAAGAACAATCTGAATTTCACAATCATTCTGTCAAAAGGAAAGAGATGAGAGCCCACACGCTTCCTAACAAGTCATTTTTAACAGTTACAAGCTTCTTACAAAGACCACACAGGGAGTCTAAGAGATGCAAATCTAATCCCTGGTCATTCTGCAGGCCTTCAACAAAGATGTACTAAAGCCTAATAGAAAAGAAATCAGTTCTCTGTCACCAGCTCCTAGTAAAATCTATTAGAGAAAGTACGGATCTTGTATTTACAGCAGTTGCTTTTAAAGGTTAAGGACAAGTACATATAAAAGGTATATATTTTTTTTTTGTATGTGAAATATTTAATAAAATCCATCATCTACTCTTTTTTATTCCTAAAGATGCTTTGGTATTTAGTTTATATTCATTCAGCAAAAAAACTTATCCATCCCTTTGTTCTTCGAAATATTAGCGACAGAATTTTTTTTAAACGTTAGTTATTTGGACGGCTGCTGTTTCGCTTTATATTTTTTTTTTTTTTCAGGATTCGTCATTTAAAAATGCGTGCAGGGACCTCAAAACAGCGGTTGGTATCTTGTCAAAATACCTTCAAACGTCTCCATCCTGTCGGTAGTTGGACCAGTGTCCAGGAGGGAATATTTAAATCAAACGAATGTCTAAATAAAGAGGAATAAAAACTCCGGCTGCGCATTGGCAAACGATACACAGAAATACCCAGCCTTTTCCAGGATACTCTCCTCTCCAAAGTTTTGTTTTTAATGAGATCATCTCTCTTTTGTTTTTCCTTTTTTCCCTAACTCGCTGTACACTGATCACCTCTGCCTCCCGACAAAACTCATCCTGATATAGCAAGGTTCTCTATTGCACATTTGAATAATTCAAATTTAAGAGGAAAGTCATCACTTTTTCTGCACGAACACACTCATATGCAAACACGCATCGACGCACACCTTAACCTATATGCGTACGGCGTATTTTTGGGGGAGATCTATATTAACGGGGGATACACACCCACAGAGGCGTTTGTGGCACCACTGATTTTAGGTAACAGTTGTTGGTAAGGTGCTCGCCCGTTCCTGTGTCCCG
>NW_015090839.1:7173832-7183166 GCF_001431845.1 Calidris pugnax | reverse complement strand
GGGAAAAAAAAAAAAAAAAAAATCACTGATAATATAATAAACGGGTCACTTGTTGATGAATGGCGAGTTTTCGTAGAGTGCGATCTGTATCGGGGGAGCGGGAGTGCGGCGGGGGGCGGGGGGTGTCGTTCTGAAATGACAAGGGGAACTGGAGTCTGTTTGGGAGAAGAGATGATGCTTCTGGGGGTGACATGGCTGTGTCTGGGTCGGGGCTGTGTTACTGATGTGGGTAAAGATTTGACCCGCGACAACAGGTAATGCATCTCCAGTCCCCCCCCCCCCAAAAAAAAAAAAAAAAAAAAGTACTTTAGGAATTATGTTAAAAGGAAATCGGATGGGAATCGTTTCCCTGTTCTGCTGGGAGCCCTGGGACGTGTCTCCCAAGCGGTGAGAAATTGGGCGCGATTCAGGGGGGTGAACAACCAGCGACCCGGCGTGGCTTCGGGAGAGGAGAAAAACACGCGGGGCCAAAACCTGCTCCTTGCTCCCCGTGATTACCACAGAGATTCCGGTGGGACAACTCTTGAATACAACCATCGGTGTCCGGGCTGGGAAACAACTTTTTCTAAGCGGAAAAAGTCCCTTTTCTTCCTCCTGTTTTTGGGGGGTTTTTTTGGTTTTGGTTTTTTTTTTTCCGCCCATGCCCACCTCCTCGCCCGGTGACCTCCGTGGAAGAACCGGCTCCAGCGCAGGGCTGGGGGGAAGCTGCTCTCCCTCGGGAGCGGCGGCGGCGACCGCCAAACCCTCCTCCTGCGCAGCAAGTGCATCATCCCCGTGGACACCGGGACACCCCGCGGGCACCCCTCGCTCCCCGGGTCGGTGGTCCCCGTCCCTCCTTCCGCCTAGAAAGTGTCCAGTCCCTTCCCTCAATCCCAAATTTGTTTCGTGGGGTGAGCTCCCTGTCCCCAGCTCCCGGCTGCACGTGGGAAAATGGGTTCCACGGGCGATCAGTGCTCACTTGTTTGTGGGTTTGGGGGTTGGTTTTTTTGGGGGGGGTTGGGGGAAGGGTGTCACGGGGACACCGGACGGGACAGGTTTGTCATTGTGGTACCTCGGGACGGAGAGGAAAAGCTTCAAAGCACCGAGCGCAGCCCTGCAGGGCCTCCTGCACCCGGCCCCTTGCCGGGCCGTCTGGCCCGAGCCCTAATTAGGGCTCAGACCTAATTAGCTGGAGCGGAGCAGGGGAGGGGGGAGAGAGTGCGGGGTCCTTCCTTGGCGGCCTGGGGAGAGCAAGGTAGAAATCCCGATGGAGAGAAGTTTTCCTGCTCTTTCTTTCTTACCGAGGAAGGGGCGAGTTCCCCAGCGCGGGGGGATGCGCTGGGACCCGCGGGGACCCCCAGCTCTGCCCGGAGCTGCCCTTCCCGCGGAGCCAGCGACGGAGGGGGGGGACACCCCGGGTCCCCAAACAGTACTGGGGAGGACGGGGCTCTGCACAACCCACCCCTCTTCCCCCCCGTCATACTCGTCGGCGTGCGTGCCGTTTGCAAGTCAGTAATAACAGTTTGTGCCTCTTACAGGGGTAATTCAGCTTTCTGCGACGTTTCGTTATTTATTAAAATATTTATTTATTTACTCCCCCCGCTCCCCTCCCCCCCTCCCTTCCTCCCCGAGAGCTGATTTGGCCCTTTGGAGTGGAAGAGAATGAAACGGTGCGGCGGAGGGTGGGAGCGGGGGAGAGCAGGGCTGCTGGGACTGGGACGGGCCGGGGCGTTGAGCCGCCAGAAGCCGGGGTCTGCTTTCAAAATGCGGGCAGGGAGCGGGGCGGAGGGCTGGGAGCGGGGCTGGGACGCTGCCGGCAGCCGCAGCGCGCCCTCAGCACCGCCACATAAACAAGTAAATGAGGGAAATCGGAAATACCAATTAATGTGCTCTGTGCGGTGTCGGGAGAGCCTTTATTTCCCTATTGGTTACCCCGCAGGCGAGCCTCGACTTCCCTGCCCGCTCCTCTCCCGCAGGATGATTACGATGGAGGACGCGTAGGCCTCCTGGCTTTCTCTTGCCTTCGGGCACTTGAGGAATAAGAAAAACGCTCCAGAGCAAGCAGAGGCGGGGAAGTGCGGTGCCTGCTCGGAGCAGGGGGTGCTGCAGGGGGGAAAGAGGGGGGGTCTGCCATCCCTAAGGCCGAATCACCGCGCCCGGCTCTGCCGTCTGGCCTTTGCGCATCCTTTCCCCGGCTCTCGCCGCGGGACGGGACGCGGGGCTCGGGGGACGGGACCGCGGGCGGCCCCTCTTTGCTGCGGAGAACGTGGGATGGAGTTTCTCCGGGGCAGGGCTGGCTTTGCTGCCGGGCTCTGGGCTCGGCTGGCGCTAAACCTTCTCTTTATACCCTTGTGCAACTGTCCTTCCTCCGGGCCTCACCTTCAAAAAAAAAACAAGTTACCATTTTCTACGGAATCATTTACCCGGTGTATTCTTGATTAAATGACTGTTAACCCTAAGAGACTGATAGGACAATCAACATGCTTTTCCAATCACCATTCTTTTCGTGGTTGGTGGTGGTTGTTTTTTTTTTCCCCAACGGGGAGTCTCGCTGTAGGTCAAAACCTTGCTTTCTAAAGCAATTAAGTCATATTTTCAAAGAGAATATTAGATTAAAAATACATCATGATTAAAGCGTCGTGTAAAAAGGTCTGCAGCGGAAAGAAAATATTTGGTGCTCGTCTGTAGATTCTCTCACCTACTACCTACTCTGAATGCGTCCTGTATCTTCCAGCATGTCCGGCCCTCATGATTGCAAATAGGCCTGTTTTCAAATGGAAATAGGACTTCCAAACTGATTATGTGTATTGAATCGGAATCACCCGCTAGATCCTCTTGTTTAAAATGTATTGAAAAAAAAAAAAAAAAAGCGCGATGGTTGCACAGCTCTGAAACTGGCTTCTTCTCATCTCAGGGAGGTCGATCTATTTTGCAACTTTTTGCCATTTGAGAATGTTTCAGCTGGATAATTACGCTGCCATTGTGGGCCCTCCCCGCGGCAGCGCAGCTTCAGCGCCTGGCCACTGCCACTGCCACACAACCACGGCGTGTCCCAGCGCCCCCCCCACACCCCCACGCACGACTTCTCCGTGACACAAAACACAGGGTCCGCCGGCACCCTCCCGAGCCCCACGGGACAACACGGCCCCCACGTCTGGGTCTTGCTTCCTGAGCCACTTAATTTAAAGACGACCACTCCGTGTCATCTGTGTGCGTGTACACGGCAAAGCCAGAGCCGGGGAGCAGCATCCACTGCTCGCACCCTGAAGAATGAGGACAACCTCCATGCAAAGGTTCCGTCTATTGATATGTAATGAGAGCTTTAAACCCCGTCATATCTTCCAGAGAATAATCCATTCGACTTCAGAAGGGTGATTAAAAAAGCCAGGAGAGAAAAGGGAGATCTGCACCGGGCAGAAAGCGGGTAGCCCCCCGCGCCCGGGGCAGAGAGAAATCGGCGGCAGCAAGCGGGGTCCCTCCCTGCCTCCCCCGGGGAGAGGGGACAGCCCCGTCCCCGCACGCCCGGCCCGGGCTGCCCCGCTCCCACCCCCCGCCGTCCCGCCGCCCAAACTTTCTCGGGTGCTTCCTCGGGGGTCGCTCTCCCCCCAACCAAACCAACCAAACGAAACCCGAGCTGGGAGGGGCTGGGGGTGCCCGGTCCTGCGTCCCCGACGGAGCGCGGGGAGCCCCCGCGGCCGGGCAGGCACCGGGCACCGGAAGGGGAACGGCGGGGCCGGTATAACCCCCAAAGTGGCCGCAGGGGAAAAGCTCTGCCAGCGCGGAAAGATGCCAGTGCCGGGACCTGTCCTCCGTCCTCCCCCGCACTCGCACAGTACCTTTGCGAAGACGGAAACTCATCCGGCCGCATCCCGTCCTCGATCTTTTTTTTTTGGGGGGGGTTACCGCGGAGGTGTCACGCACTTCCCTGCCATTACCCCGCTCGGCACGTGTGGTGTGTGTCGCGGTGACGGGGCAGCACCGGGTCCCCGAGCCCCATGCCACTCGCCCTAGCTATGGCAAAGCGCCATAGGCGGTCAAACACCTTGTCAGGGCTTTTTTGGGAGCAAGCGCTTGGACGAAAGTCAAAGGGGTTCCTTGGCCCGGCGTTTGCAGCCCTCCCGCCTGGGCATCGCCCCGTCTGCCAAGGAGGAAGGAGAGGGAGGCGGCGGGTGCGCACAGCTGGATCTGCCCGGCAGCACCTGCAGCCTGGCAGCGCGGGCAGAGCTTTTAAAAAAAGATAAAGAGGGAGACGGGGGCTGCCCTCGGTCGCCCGGAGCCCGCGGGAGGGGGGGAACTTCGCCGGGCTGCTCCCGCATCCCACGCACACGCCGGAGACCCCACGGCCGCGGAGCCCCGCTGGCAAAGGGGCAGGATCAGGCCGCTTCCCTTCGACGGGAAACCGCCACCTGAGCACCCTCCGCAACTTTTGTGGTGCCGGGGTTGGTTTTTTTGGGGGGTAGGCGGCGGGGGGCGGAGGGGCAGCGCAGCCGGAGCCCCCGCTGGGGTCTGCGGTGCTGCTCGCAGGGAGCCCGGAGCCCTCCCGCCCCGTCCCGTCCGTTCCGTCCCGCCGGGGCAGGCTCGGGTGGCGAGTCACGGGTGGGGGTCCTCGGTGTGAAAAGAGGAGCGGAGCGGAGGCACAGGCCGGCGGGCAACGCTGGCGTCAAAGGCAGAGTTTTCCCATTCCTGCCCGCCTCTGCTGCCCAGACCCCGCCGTTCCTACCGGTCACATCAGCTCCTGCGCTAGCAGAGGCGCGCATCTATAGGAATAACTCCTATATAGACGCGCATATATAGACTCTCATCCACTTGTTTGGGGGGTTTTCCCCTCCGCGGTGAGCTAAAGCAGAGAGGGGTGCGGGGGACGGGGACCTTCCTGCGCTCCGCTCCGCAGCAGCAGCAGCAGCGCGCTGCTGAAGTAACGCGCAGGTTAAGAGCAAAAGCCCAGACCTAGAAGGCGGTCGAGAAAAAGATAGTGTTTGTAAGAGCTTCTCTGACAAACAGCAGTACCGACGACAAAAAAAAAAAAAAAAAAAAAAGAGTTTAAGGAACAAAAGCACTGAGAGAAACTCCGAAAGAACCGTGTGCTAGAGTCACATTATTAGGTCAGTAACACACTGAAATGAACTCAGCCACTTCAGCAACACCTTTGATATGAAGCAAAAAAGTCTGCTCCCTCCAAGATCCCAGGTGTGTGAAAGTTTGGCGCCTTCTAGCATGTTATTATTTGCCCAAATTTACTTGATGGAGAAAGACGAGTCCGGTGAAATCCACCAGAGCAGATAGAAGTGAAGATCTCATACCTTGCTTAGTTTTCTAAGCATTACAACTATCCTTTTATTAAAAAAAACCCCAAATAAACAACAAAAAAAACCCCACCAAAAAGCCAAACACAAACACAAACAAACAAAGCCTACACAAAAAAAAAAATCCAAAACCAACCTCGAGTACATGCGCTTTATTCTTTTCCTGTACACTTTAAGGAGCCCCTGTATCGATGAAGCGCTACTCTGAATAATATGGGGAGTCCTCCTCAAATGAATGCAAAAAGTCGTACACGTTCACTAAAATCATCTATGTAAATTCACTTGCTAAAGAAGCACAACCTACAAACTAATTTAAAATTACTCGGAAAGTCCCGTTGTGTTTAACGAATAGAAATGTAACTCAGAAAACAGCCGCCGTCATATTCAGATTTAGTTGTCAGCATGAGCTATGGAGCTAGCCAGTAAAAACAGACCTAAGTATCGTTAGTCACTTGGTAAATATTTTTACAATATATATTTTTAACTTTTTTTTCCATTTCTGTACGCCGGCTCAGGACAGTGGATTCATACTCTCTTTCTTAGGTAATGCATTCGGCCATTTGTAAATGTCTGCTTCTTAATGTCTGTGTCATTGTAAAAAAAAATAGCATTTTCCTCCCCACCCTCCCCCTAATAAAAACCTTTACATCGAAGACTAAATGCCATAGTTAACGTTTTCATCTCAAGGTTTCCCAAGAAATTTCCTGCATAGTATGTTGTTTCAAGCATCAAAACGAATTTCTGTTTCTTTCTACATCAATACATCTTATTCACCGCCTTATTTATATAGCTGACCAGAAGCCTTCGAGAGATAGACATAGGATATAGAAAACTTTGACCTTACCTGCTCCCTAATGTGCTTGAAAAAAAAAAAAAAAAAAAAAAGTCATTTCGTATTATTCACCACTTTGCCAGAGACGGTAATCTCTCTACCTCATAGGAACAGCCGTACTGGGTCAGGTCTCTGTACACATTTGATACATATAAACAGTACCACCATTTACTTAGGGTTTGGAGGGTTTTTTTCCCCCCTG
The DNA here is from genome assembly GCF_001431845.1 of Calidris pugnax. Taxonomy (NCBI): domain Eukaryota; kingdom Metazoa; phylum Chordata; class Aves; order Charadriiformes; family Scolopacidae; genus Calidris; species Calidris pugnax. The sequence goes on along the minus strand of NW_015090839.1, from coordinate 7,176,850 downwards.
AAGGGGATCATGAGAGGAACAGCGGGTCAGACAGGGAAAAAAAAAAAAAAAAAAAAAAAAAAAAAAAAGACAGATATTTCTCAGCTTTGCTCCCGACACGGCCATGAAAGGACTGAAATTCTTCAGAAGTCACTCAGTCTTTACCTCCAGGTCCCTTTTGTAAAAGCAGCCGTCACCACAAGTTGGGCCGGGGCTGCCTTCCCAGCGAGGCCCCTCTACCTGCGCTCCGCCACAAAACTCCTAAAAAAACTGCTTCCACATGCTTGTCTGCTCACTGTGCCAGTTCTTCCGTGGGTTGCTTGTGTTTGGCAGCATCTGGCCCGCAAAACGATGCTTTTTTTTTTTTTTTTTTTTTTTTTTTTTTTTTTTTTTTTTCCCCCCCCCCCCCCCCCTCTGTGGCAACTTCTCTGGGTGTCATCTCAGAGCTGTCTCAGATTACACTCTTTGGGATCTGCACTTTGAACACTGTCTTAGGGCCCCGCACTGCCTTTTGAACCCAGATGCGGGCGATATACTTTTAGATCAGCTCCCTATGGCTTTATTTTTATTATTTATTCCCCCCCCGCCCCATAGACGGGGTGACAACTCCTCGGTGCTCCAGGAGCCCGGAGCCGGGGCAGCAGCAGGTCCCGGTGCAGGCCCCGGCGCCGCGGGCTCCTCCGAGCCTTTTCCTTCTGAGCATCCCTCTTATTGCCAGGCTGCTGGGAAACAAACAAACAAACAAAACAAAACACAAACTAACTCACCCCAAAGCCATTCCCCTCCAAAACCAACCTACAACCCGTTTTGATATGAAACAGCAAATATGAAGGAGCCTTTTGCTATTGTTGCGCTTGTGGCGGTGATAGTGATGGTGGTGATGGATTTTTTTTTTTTTTGTTTTTTTTGGGTTTTTTTTTTTTTCCACAGCCTGCTGTGCCACTACATGCACACTTCATGGCACTCAAGCATGAACTCCTATTTACAGCAGGAAAAAATGCCCTCCACCATTCTCCTACATTTCCAGGCAGTGCCAGGGAGTGTGCGAGTGGAAGGGAGCAGGATTCCTCACTACATCCCTTTAGCTCCCAAAACAAGGGGTGCCCACGGGCTCACGTCGGTAGAGGAGCAGTTGTATTGGGAAAAGTGCATTTCTTACATCATTTCAGATTCGAATCGTGCTGCACCCCCACCCCCTTCCTTCGCCGCCCCATTATCCAAGTTCTGCATCGATTACTGGGAGACTGAAAAACCAGCGTGTTGGAAGAAGCAGGCGTTTGGACGGAGGTACATATTTTAATTTAGAAAAGCTATACAGTGACTAAGTTCTCGTGAGTGTTCTCGAGGGAGACTGGAGATTAAAATGTATTTACCCACTGCCCCCCCCCCCCCCCCAAATTTTCATCCCAATCAAGGCATAACGGGTTTATACAAATAATTTTATGATAAAAGGCTATAACACAATGTCATTAAAAAAAAACTCTATAAAATTGTTAAAGAGCAGTTTGTTTGCATTTCTCCTGATTGATATGTAAATACAGTTTGAACTGTGTTTGCTCGGTCTCTAGTGCTTAATAAAGAGATGAATTCACCTTTCTGTGGAACAAGTAAACAGACTTTAAACTAAGCCGACATCAGACAAAGTGGAAACGAGTTTATTTAATCGAAACTAAATCTAGTTTAAGAAAGATAAGTCAGTGTACATAATAATCCATTACAGTAATTACACCCACCACCAAATATGTGTTTATGAGGTTGTCGAGACACAATAAAATTCATTTATTTCCCCCGAAGTCTATAATGAAAATTCACTGGCTGGATGTCTATCGAACATGTTAACTCCAATATTGGGAGTGGGGGAGGAATAATATTTCTCGGCTGTGTTAACCCCCTTCCAGTGCTCCTCACTTTTGAACGTTCCTATGTTTGCAAGGATGCAAACGTTAATTACGTCTGAAAGGGAAATGTCGACTTAACCACGGCACTTTCCCCTTCGGTCTTGTATATTAACTCACAGAGAAACTAACCCTAATTTAAAAAATCCGTAGAGTTAACTCTGATTTCGCTCCCTTGGCGGGAGCTGGCAGGACTACGCCATGGACTAGGAATTCTCAACACTTGCTTCTTTTATCAGAAATAACCACTAAGTTCCAGACCACCTCCCATCATCCTTAACATGGTGTTATATGTCTGAAACGAATATTCTGGGTAGAGAAAGAAAAGAGAAAAACAAAGTAATATTCTTTGGGTTAGTTGAGAATGTCGCTGTATAAAGCAGGATATAGCATAAAGAATGAAAGGTCTCGAAATTCCTGTTAACACACGTGATGTTCTCTAGTTAGAAATAAAGGGGGGGGGGGGGGGGATTTTTTTTTTTTTTTTTTTTCCTTCTGTCTATTTCGCTTTTTCTCCATCCAAACTAGCACTTCATGTTCGAGTAACACCGGCTATCTTGGATAAATAAAAGACTGGAGCTTTCGAAAGCTGCTACTTAAACTGGACGTTGGGTTGTTTCCATCCCGGGCAAGCTGCTTTCTTTCTCTTCAAAAATAAGAGCATTTCATAATACCCCTGTAATTCAGAGGTCTTTCGACAACTGCGATTCTCTTCCGTGGTTTAACTGAGGGGATCTGGAGAAAAAAACCGAAATCGAGGAGCAGATGCGAAGGAAAAGACGAGACGAGGTCTTTTAGGATGGTGGGACTTCTTATTTTGTTACACTCACAAAAGGGGTATTTGGGACCCGAAAGACAGCGAATTACACGTGTTTCGGGCTTGTCCGATACGAGCTGCTTAACTTGATATGCTTCATATATTTACAACAAAGTTAATATCTAAATGCCTGCGTTACCCATAATATTTACCTTCCTACCAGCCGCCCCTCGCTGTCTCAGCCGGGCGCGCACCCCGCGCACCCACGCACACCCACGCACATCCACCCACACGTGCGCGCACACGCGTTTTCTCTTCATCTCCTTCTTTGCAAGCTTCCCAAATCGCTACAGGGTGGGGGGAAAAAAAAAAAAAAAAAAAAAAAAA
>NW_015090839.1:7171043-7173815 GCF_001431845.1 Calidris pugnax | reverse complement strand
CGCTATGCAATTCTCCAAGTTTCTGGAAAATAAAAGTAAAAAGCCTTATCCTGGCATGCTAAAGCCAGCTCTGGCACGTAGAATGTGTGCATCGGTTTGCAATTTTAGCTGCTTCAACGTTGGGCAGCCCAGAGACACTGTAAATCTATTACATATGTTCTCTTCAAGGAAGGGGGGGGAAAAAAAAAAAAAAAAAAAAAAAAAAAAAAGGATGGAAAGAAAGAAAGAAAAAAAACAACCAACCAACCAAACCCAAACAAACCAAAACTCAACCCAATCTGCGCTAAACTGAGCTGGAGCCTGCAGAGGACCTCTCCCTCGCTCCCTCTCGCCTGGGTGGGGAGGTGGACGTGTGGGGCAGGAGAAACTGCCTGGCGGGGTGTGTGTGTGGATGCTTGCAGGAGTGGGCGAGTGTAGAAAATTAAATGCAGTCTGATAAAGAAAGTTAATACAAACTATATGCCGTACACAATAAACTATCTTTTTATTTTGATTATAAATAAAGTGACTGTACTTTCCTTAAAACACAAGTACATAGGAAAACCTGGTAGAATTTTTTTTTTCTTTTTTTTTTTTTTTTTTTTTACAAGGTATTAAAACTGGACGCTCTTTTAATCGGCCGCGTGTTCTATACTATCAGCAGGTTCTTCATTAATTTGTTTCTAATGACGTTAGACTTTTGCCTTCTTTCTCCTCCGTGCCTTTGGCATTTGAATTTCTACTCTCGGAATATTTCGCTTTCTCTAGCAAGAAGTCTCTGAGGTGCCCGCCGCCCCCCCCCCTCCCCCCAATAATCGGGCTAATGAATTTGGACTCCATCCCTTCGCTCTCGAGTTTGCGAATCCCACGCGTTTTCTCGTCACTTTAGCACGCTGAGGACCGATCCTGTCTCCCTTTAACTCCCTGGCGCAGCTCCCTTCTGGGAACAGGGTCCGGGCCCTGGGAGAGGCAGGGGCCTTTCAGGGTTTGGCAACAACCCTACGTTGTTTTTCCATCAAGTAAGTAAATAAAAAAAAAAAAAAAGAAAAAAAAAAAAAAAAAAAAAAAAAGAGAGATGCGGGGAAGGGAGGGTCGGGAGGGGAAACCACCAAAGGGAAATAAAAAAAAGAATATTCGTAATGTGTATAATTTATTAGAAGCTTCTTAGGAACTATATTTAAGCCAAATATCTACATAAGTTACAACAGGAAAAGGCGGCGTGCGCAAATAACAAACTGCCAGAGGATTTACGACGGGGCGATCAGTGTCCATAAAAAAGGGAGGGAGGGTTGGTTTGGTTGATTGTATTTTTTTCTCTTTTTCTTTTTACAACAAAATATACAGGCTACTAAAAACTATGGGTTTAGTCCAACTTTTGACAGCATTATACAGCTACAGGTTCACACCAAACGTAAGGAGGAAAATAAAAGCCAAGCCTTTGATGACTCCACGTCTCCATCCGCTGGCCCTGGCGGTGGGGCTGGGAGAGGAGACCGGGGGAGGGGGGAAGCTGCTTCTTGTGTCTGGGTGACGCGAATGCGTTTTTTTTGGGGAAAACCACCCCATCCCCCAAAATCTCTATATTTACATGCAAGTCCTAGACGCTGGCAAAGTGTACATCTGAAATCCAAGCCTTCGGACCATGCCTAACGATGGTCCCCTTTCTGCAGACTGCTCCGTGGTTAATAGTCAGATATTTTTTTTTTAAACACCCCATACAACAACCTTCAAAAAAAAGTGTCTCTCTCTCTCTTAGAGGTCCTCAGAGAACCACTCAGTAAAACGGGGGGGGGGAAAAGCGTTCAAAAAGAAAAGAAGGAGAAAAAAAAAAAAAAAAAGGGAAAAAAAAAAAAAAAGGAAAAAAAAAAAAAAAAAAGAAAATAACAACACCCAGTAGTTTGGACAGGACAGAGATTTGTGTGACTGGGAAATCTGCTTTTTTTTTTTTCCTTATTTTTTTCTTTTCCTTAGTCTAATCCTTTCACCAGGTCCTACCGTATAGCAAGGTGGAGCAAGACATGGCAGTGCCATAGTCAGAAGTAGAAGAGTTTAGGTGAGACAAACTGGAGACTTGGCTCTGCAGAGAGGAAGGGCTGGCCGAGTGCTGTCCCATGTCTGGAGACTGCCCCGCACTGTTTGTCTGGTGGCTCTGATGCTGTCCGAGGCTGTTGCCATTGGTAGCCACTGTGATCGTTGTAGCTGCCTGCTGCTGATGGCTCTGGATAGCTGCCGTGGGTGTGTTGGAGCCTGCTTGGCAGGGCTTGCCATCCTTTACAAGCACTGGCACCGCCACCCTTCTGGGAGACTGCTGCTGCTGGCAAGAGCCGTTCTCCTGTTGCATCTGCTGCTGCGCAGCCTTGTCTTTGGCCTGGCGTTTCATCTTGTAGCGGTGGTTCTGGAACCAGATTTTGACCTGAGTCGGGGTGAGATGTATCATGCTGGCTAAATGTTCCCTCTCCGGGGCGGAGAGGTATTTCTGCTGCTTGAAACGTCTCTCCAGCTCGTAAACCTGGGCCTGCGAAAAAAGGACCCTCCGTTTCCTCCGCGGCGTGCTCTGGAGCGGGGCCATGCTCTTGCTCACGTCTCCCAGGGAGCCCAGGCTGCCCATGCCGCCCATGTTCATGCCCGAGGACGGCGCCATGAAGCGGGAGACTGCAAGGGAGAAGGCGGCACGTTTTAGGCGGCTCGGCTCGGCCCGAGACGGGGCCCCGCTGTTCCGGCGGCCCCCGCCGCCTGCTCGCCCCCAGCGGGGCCCCGGCAGCCCCCCGGCAGCACGGCCCCCGGGCCGGGGCC
>NW_015090839.1:7164264-7170536 GCF_001431845.1 Calidris pugnax | reverse complement strand
GCCACCCCATCCCCGGGCTGACTTACTTGAGGAGAAGCGGGGGTCCGGGTTGGTGCCGTACCATCCTGTGGCCGAAGCGCTGTTCCGCATGGTGTCCTGGTAAGGCGGGAGCTCGCTCATGTTGCCCAGGTTCCCATTGCAGTAGCCCCCCATCGTAGCATGGGAGAGCTGGGGGACCCCTGCCGCTGTCATATGGTAGGCGGCAGTCACCGTTCCGTTGTGGCCCATGGGGTGCTGCTGCATGGCCGGCTGAGAAACCTGAGACTGTCTGTAGGCTGACAAGGGAGCCCCCAAGTTACTGCCCTCCATGCCCACTTTCTTGTAGCTTTCCTCCAAAGGACTCAAGATGTCAGACACTGAGAAAGGAGTCGTATGCTTTGGGCTCATCGACATGATTCGGCGGCTGGGGAAAAAATTTTTTTTTTTTTTTTTTTTTTTTTTTTTTCCAAATATTCTGGTGTTGCCTTAACGCCGATCTTGTTGGATGTACACGTAACCGAGTGGACGAAGTCCGCCTTAATTGGATTGAGTGGAGGCTCAGGGCTGCCTTTCGTTTGTTTTAGCCAGACGCCAGGTTTTAGGCTGCCACCAGAGGCGGGGCATAGGCACTAAAGCAACAAGACAATAGAAGCCTACATCTTGCCCAAGATAATTAGCTTACATGCTGATGACAAGGTAAACACCTTTAAGTTTTACTTGTCAGGATTTTTTTTTTTTTTATGTCTTAAAAAAAAAGAGAGAGAGCAAGCGGGAGAGAGAGGGAAAGAGAGAGAGAGACCCCGTGAGCACAACTCATTTTATTTTTCTCGGGGGTGGCAATATCGTGGACGGGAAATGGAAGGCAAGGCGAAAAGACCCCCATCTGACTGGGTGAAAGGATTTAAACTCGGCTCCCGGGTGGCAAAGGCTGTCAGCCCAACCTTTGTGAGAGCTGGGGAGCCGGGGCTGAATGCCGGTGAGCCAAAGGACCGAGTCCTGCCTCTCCCCCCACTAAGTTTGGGCTGGAAGGAGCCCCGCCACCGGGACGGCGGCCGTTTCTCTCTGGGCCACCGCTCCCAGCGCCCCGTACTCCCGCACCGGCTTCTCAGGTACCCGGCCGGCTGGGGGCTGAACAGCCTCGGGATTTAGCCTCTCGGGAACCTTCTCTATGTCTGCTGAGACCCCCCAGTGCGAGGATCGTTTATCTCCCTAAACCCATAAGTTCCGCTCACCTAAGCCTTCTTTTTTTTTTTTTTTTTTTTTTTTTTCTAATCTCATGGAGAGGTGGAGGGTACAAGTTTGCAAAAAACCAAGTACTAATTTAATTGCCTGGGGCAAGGGACTGCTGGAAAAAAATCGGTTAGCGCAAAATGTCGCTCATTATTCTCAAAGGCAAAGCCTGTCATCACTGGCTCTCGTGGTCCCTCTGAACCTGAAGCTGCTTTCTAAGGTTATTTATACAGCACGGGAGCTGGATGGAGAAGACCTCTCAGGTCATCTGCTGCACCACCTTGCCAATGAGTTCCCTGCAGTTTCAGACAGACTGCAATTTCTGGCACTTTCGGATCTGTTCTCTGATCCGGTGTGAAAACAAAAGCGAGCCCGTTCACAGCCACACACACGTCCGTGCAGCCAGCAGCTCATGGCACTCGGGTCTTCCAAGAAATCTCCCAAGTTGTCCAGAGTCTCCAAAGCTTATATTTTGGGGTGTTCCCGGGCGGAGGAGAGAAACCTCCCCCGAGTGTTTCACACCCCGGCCTACGGCCCTGGCAAACCCCATTTAATACGGCGATTACCTGAATATTAAGAAAATTACAGCGAAGGTACAGTTAACCCAGTGACTTTGAAGTGTCAAGTAACTATTTAGTAATTGCACTTGTAAATATGTTTGTGCTCGGCTGGTTCGTGCTTAAAAATGCAAAAGTGCACTTGCTACCCGGGAATAACTAAATATCTTTGTCTAAAGTGGCAGCATAAATAGCCGGTCGCTTTGTGACTGTGCTTGATATTAGTACATAAGGATCATTTTGCTTCAATTGGGAGGCTCTCATTCACTAGGCAAGAAACCGTTTAGGAGAAAGTAGGTTCCCGTATGAGAGTTAACATCCTTCAAGTGTAAGCCTCAGCCTTGATTACACTTTAGAGCTCTGCAAGAGGTGAGCTTTTCCACACAAATATAATCGGGGGAACTTTCCTTCAATCAGGCCTCCAGCTCTCCTACATCATCTCAGCTGCCTCTTTCGGCACCAGCTCCCTCAAGGCTGAACACTCCGAAGTGGGCTTCTTGTGAGTCTGCTGGGTCACTAAAGGCAGGGAAGGGCGAGTTTGGGCTAGAAAGGTGCCTGCTTTTACCTCTTTTCTTTCCTCCTTTCTTTCCAGATCTTTAGATCTTATCTTTTCAGATCTCTGGAAGATTTGTCTCTTCTCCCCCCTCCCCGCCCCCCCCGTTCCCCTCACACGCACACCCCACCGTCCCCCTCCCGGATTTCTCAGGCGCATCAGCTCTGTGCCTGTTTTATCAGCCTTAAAAAGGAAGGGGGTGGATGGAGGGGAAAAATAATTAAATACCACAGGATCCACCAAAATGACGCTGCGGTCGGCTCAAATCAGAGCCGAAAGACAGCGACTGACCGCGCAATGTGCGGGGCAGGAGCAGCGACTCCGTCTCTCTCCGAGGGGGTACGAAGTGGGGAGGCCCCAGGGCCGGTTCCGCCGGCGGGGAGCGGGGAGCGGGTAGCGGGGGCGGACGAGGCGCCCACCGCCCGCCCCGCGCCTTCCCCGGGGGCGCCGCCGGCACCGACCCCTTCCCCCGCCGGCTGCGGCCGGGCGAACGGATCCATCCTCCCCGCAGGTTAAATCGGCTCCGAAGCGTTGCTCCATTAGATTAACCCGGGCGAGCCCAACCTTGACTCTGTCTTTGCGAAGGGGAAGTTAAAGGGAGAGCTCTGCATCGCCCCGGGGCTGGGGAACGGGCTGAAACTCTCTCTCTAGCTCTGGCCGCTTGTTTAGAAACACTCCGACGTTCCTACAGGCACAGCTACACCCCGCCGAGGTCCCGACAGCACTTTTTAGCCCCTCTAGATCGCTCTTTAGCAGCAGGGCAGCCTCTGCTCCTCCTTTCCCGTCCCGAATGAACTACAACGGGGCGAGCCAACCCGCGGAGGAGTGGGGAGCAACCTGCTTCTCTGCTGCCCTGCTCCCGTCCGCTCCCCCTTGGCCGTCGAGCCCCTCCACCCGAGTTTCGTCTGCCAGAGCCGGGTCCCCGCAGCCCCCGGGGAGGGCGGCCGCCGCCACGGGGTCCTGCCTGGGCTGCCTCTACTGATGTGCTCGTTTACCTGGTGATGCTGCTTAGTAAAACGCTCGAGTTAAAAGGAAATGCTAAGGAGGAGAGCGGGGAAGATGAGATGCGTTTTGCCCGGTGGAAGCATTTTCATGAGAAAGGCACGGTCTTCACCCCGTGTTTGCGGAATGCGGCTACACGGACGTCCCTTCAATAGCTTCTGACCCCACACAATCCGTTTGATAACACTCGAGAGGTGGAAGAATGGGAGACTTTGTCAATCAAATGGTGCCAATCCCAATGGAAACGGTGCCACCAAGACCGCAGCGCGTTTCCTCATCAACTGGATTGCGGGGGCTGGGAACTCAAGGATCAGCTTTTGAAAGTGCGCACAGGGCTCTCCAAAGACAACAATGTCTTTTTTATCCGAGCTGCTGTGCCTCCCCAAGGGGAATCGAATGCGCTCGGCCAGCCCGAGCCGCCGGAGAGCCACGGCTCTGCCCTGCCACCCATTTCGCCGGGCAGGAGGGGCAGAGGGGGCTGGGCATTTCTGCCTGGGCCGGTGCCCATCTCGGCTCCTTGCCCCAAATTGTTTTTCCCCTCTTTCAGGCACTTTCAGCTCCGGCGGTGGCTCCGCGCCGTTCCTCCGCAAGCGGAGCCCACGCAGGACCCAGGACCGCGGCTCCGAGTCAGCGCTGGGTTTAAGCATGTGCTTAGGTGGGAACGGCCGGCCGAAACCCTTGGGGCACCTGGGCTCAGAGGGGCGAGGGGGTCCTAAGAAGGGGGACCCCGAGAAGGACCCCACGCAACTCGCAGGCAAATTCTTCCTCCACAAGAGAGACACTTTCTTAGGAGCAACTTTTTTGGTAGAAAGGCGTGAGCCCCTCCGTGCTCCCCGTGGGCCGGTTCACCAGGTCACCCGCACACGAAGCATCCCCTCCCAGCCCAGCCCTGCCCTGCCGCCCCCGCACCCAGCCCCGGGGGGGCGGCCCTGCCCGCAGCCTGCCCTGCGGGAGCGGGGCTCTGCGGCGGGGCCAGCCGCTCCTAGAGGAGCCTGAGTTAAAGGTGGCAAGACCAGAGCTGGGACAGAACTCCTTCTTCTCTCCTGGTCATCAGCACAGCTCTAACACACCCATAGAGAGGTTTAAATTACTCTCCCTTGCACCTGGCAAAGGGGCACCACCAGGGCAGCTCTCCTGCAGCTCCCCCCGCTCCACCCACCCTCTGCGGGCTCACAGAAACTTCACCACCGGCTCCTTGTGCGTGTCGGTGTTATGTCCCCTTAGCTCCCCCAACACGGAACAGATGCCCAGCACACACCGTGCCCAAAGCCCAGGCCGGGAGGGAGCGGAGCGGAGGTTTCCGCGGTGGCCGCGCAGGGCGGACCGGTGTGGCTGTCACTGCCGGCCGCGGGCAGGGCGCTGGGGGCCGCTCCCTGCCTGGAAAGCACATGCTTGGGCGTGTAAAACACGCTCCCTACCAGCTCTCCCTCTCGGGTGGGGGGAAAAAACTCTTGCTGTGGGCTCATGGGGACAATTCCCCCCTCCCCCCTCCCTTGGGAAAGCCCCCCCTGCCCCGGTTATCTAGTTCGGGTGGGAGAAACTCCGCAGCACAGCTGTCGAAATCCCTTCTCCTGGCCTAGGAACCTAAGAAAATAAGGGAAAACGCCAAAGGGTCAAGAGAAAATCCTCACCCCTCCGCAGCGCACGCACAGTTGCTCCTCCAGCTGCTCAGGGCGTGGAGCATCTCGCATCTGGGGTTCCTCGGGGCCCCCCCTTCGCCACCCGTCCCCCGGCGGCCCCACTCGCAAGGCTCCGGTGCGAGGGCAGCGCTGCCTCCTGGCAGCTCTTTTCCCTCCTTCCCCAATTCCTGCCGGACGGCTGAGCCCTCCTGCCCTAATCCTCCGACACCCCCCACACCCCCCCCTCCCCGTCTTGTCCTTTGCCGGGCCGTTCCCGGCCAAGAGGGCCAGGGTGGGGCCAGGTACGGGGTGCCAGGGCAGGGCTCCCGCAGCCGCCGCGGTGCCAGGGCGGGGGCTGCGGGGCCCCGGGTCACGCCTCGGCCCGGCTGTCACACCTGGTGACCCGGGGGCTGTTTGTTGGCGTGGGCGCCCCTGTAGCCTGGGGTGAGGTGGCGGCAGCAGTCGCCCCGACGTAAGAACGGTCGCCCGATCCCCTCGTCCTGGCACCGTTACAATTAGCGATTAATATAATGGCCTCCGCGTCTTGGCTTCCTTCGTGTCAGTGGGCTGTCACAGCCGCAGCACTGCAAGTACACCTACATGAGACTTGTCGTTGCCCCGAAGCACCTTTGATAAACCCAAGTGAGAGGTGATTTCTGAGGAATATTTCTGGAAGGTGGTTGTTGAGACAATTTGCAGGAAGTTGTTCTAAAGTGATAGTTAAAAATATAGGCATGGATTACATATATATATATATACATAGGCAAATACTTTTTATCGGTAGATACCTACGAAAAGAATCCTCCCGGGATTGAGCTTTTTATCTGTTTTTACACACAGCTATCAGTATATCACATTAGATATCTTAGGAGTTATGTGCTTCTCTATATATACCCAGCCATGCCCGCACACACACACACACACACGTGTGGGGTGCATACCTCCGGCAGCGGGTATGCAGTGAGTATATATTTACGCACGCATTCACGGTCCTCAACCCTGTCGTCTTTAAGTGTTTCAAAAAGGAACTCAGCTTTTAAGTGGGTCACCTCGCCGCCCTGCCCTCCCCTCCTCTCTCCTCGCCCTCCCCGTGGGCTCCGCCGGGCCCCGGGGCGGCTCCTGCCCCGCCAGCGCTGCCGCCAGCCCCGCGGACGCGCCGGCGCCGGGAAAAGGGGCTCTCGGCTCCCGGGTGGGGCTGGACACGCGTGTTCCTGCGGGCGCAGAGTGGAGGGGGAGGCTGGCAGCTGGCACAAACGGTTTGATTTACCGCAGCCCTTTTACCGCAGCCCTTTACGGCGGCCGGTTTCGGGGAGCGGGGCGCTTTGCCCGGTG
>NW_015090839.1:7124502-7164254 GCF_001431845.1 Calidris pugnax | reverse complement strand
GGAGCCGGCGGCCGGGCCCGTGGTCGCTCCCCCGCGCCCGCCGGCGGTACGTGCACTGGCGGGAAGGCGACCTTTCCCCCTCGACCTTTCCCTGGGGGTAACCAAAGCTCCCTTTTATTTTCAATGTCACTTCGGAGTTTGCCTTTTGTTCCCCGCTACCTCTCGCTTCCAGGGATACGGGCGGCTCCCCGCTGGCTCGGGGAGGGGCGAGCAGTTGCAAAGATATCTCATTTAAAAACGACAATGGAGCCCTTTCGGCCAGCCCGGGTGGTGCCCGAGCTTTATTTTCGGGCCGGGGGGGGAAGGGAATTGTTTGCTTTGCTTTTGTTTTCACAGCAAAACTGGAGGGCAAGTTACAGGAGGGCTGCGAGGAGCCCCGGCCCTTCCTCATTGCCCCAAGGTACCGGGCAGGGCCACCCAGCCCAAGGCCGGCGCATCCTCCGCCGCGCCCACAGCAGCCAGGGAGCGGGCGCAAACTGCGCGGCTCCAGGCGGATCTGTCCGCAGCTGCTCTCTCTGAGTGCGGAGTGACCGAGCGGTCCGGTCATTGCCCCTAAATCCTCCTCTCGGTCGTTGCCCCCAAATCCTCCTCTCTGTTCTCCAGCCTGTGGCTTGGTTTGAGTTTCCGCAAGGGCTTCAATTCGGAAGGAAGCTGTGCCAGCTGCCCCCTGGTGCCCTTGGGTTGGTTGTTTTTTGGTTTGGTGGTTTTTGTTTTGTTTTTTTCCTTCGGCACGGGCAATGGGTGCAGGCCGGGACGCCCCGTTGGCGCTGCCGCGGCCCCGGCGGGCAGCCCTGCCGGGCGAGGAGGGGCCGCCTCCGGGCCACAACCCCGCGGCGACCCACAGCAGCCCCCGCTGGCCACCGCGGGAAGTGCAGCGCCGAGCCCCGGCCCCGGGGCTGGAGATCGCCCCCCTGGCCCCGCCGACCCGCTGCGCCCCAAATTTCACCCCGACCAGGTCTAAATAAATGAGGAAACGGAATGGGGTTTTGCTCAGTCGTCCTGGTGGGAGAGGGATGTGATTCCGTGGGTATTCGTCCCTCTTCACTGCGCGTTGCTCCAGATCTAGAGGGGAGGACCAGCTTCTTGTAGTGCTGCTGCAGCTCCTCCTCAACACCCGCCCATGGATGTAGCTCAGCCTCTGAGCAGTATTCTTCCCCTCTCTCAGAAAGTACCTGTGATTTGCCCGTTCCTGGATCAATTTGTGCCTCCTCCAAGTGTTGGCTTTTGAGCAGCACAGTCAAACAGTTTCAAATCGTGCTCTTGACAGTTTGTGGTCACATACACAAAAGAGTCTTACTCAAAACGTGGCTGTTGGGAGTGACTCTGCCTCTTCCCCGTGTGCTTCCCACCCCCTGAGCCCGTACCCCACGAGAACATCCTGAGGGGGCTGAGCTCAGTCCCTGCTCGGCAGGGGCAGCCTGGTTGCCCCATGCTCTTCTCCAAGTGTGGGGAGTGAATCTGCTGTGCCACCTGGGGCTGCAGTCTTCAGAGGTAGAGCCAAGAAGTCATCAAGCAGAAGCCTGACTGACTCAACTGTGAGTGGCAGGTGGATTTTTTTTATTTCTCACATGAGCCTTAAAATCAACAGATCCCTCAAGTCTTAAAAAAAAATAAATAATCACAATTCACCCTGCCTTTTTTTTCTTCTGTTCCTTTCCTGGGAGAGAGGACACAGGTTTCCTAGGCAAAGAGGACCATTTCAGAAGCCCAAGGGCAATTCTAGGGGTGTTTCAGAAATCTCCTTTTCACTTCATGGGAACCAGAGTCTCTGGGAAGATCATGCCCTCAGTCTGGCTAGTACAACTGGTAGGTCTAGTTAAAAGCTGATGTAAAAAGCTACAGCACAAAGGAAACCATTTGTAGGGAAACCCAACAATGAACTTTATTGGTCCTGCTACCAAACCCATTAACAAAGCTATACACTCTGCAGCATTGTTTCCAGGCCTGGGTTTTGTTAACCAGCTACTGACATATATATATGGCCCAGGGCGCTGGTGTAACAGGTGCATTCCTCTTGCCAGGAACGGGTTCAGTTCGGTTACTAGTTTCAGCCCGTTCAGTTTCTAGGTACCACTCTTTCAAGAGTTTCCTGCTATAAATAAATAGGGTGTCAAAAGTTCACTGTACGGTGAGATGTAGGCATGGCACACATGGCAGGGACACACTTGGGCCATGAGACCTGTGTGCCACAGCAGGAATTTGACTGCTCTGACAAAAGCTCTCATTGTCTCTAAGGCCAGATCAGGCTCCATCAGCTGGACTACCCTGTGATACTGTGCCTTTCAAAGAGTGCTCTAAAACCAGAGGATGCAGCTCGGTCACTCCAGCACCAATGTATATCCATGGAAGCAGAGTCCCTCGATTTTCTGCAATAAATGGAGACTAGGGATAGTGAATTACAACTGTTTGCAATACTGAATTACTACTGGGAGCAATGGGTGTCTGTGCTTTTCTGTTACTGCACGTACCCCATATCCTTGCTCAAATACCAGTGTTTTCACTCTCTGACATTCACTCTGCCAAATATGTTTGTTTATAAGAGCGACATAGTGCAAAGTATGGGATCTGACTGGGTGTTTTCCTTGCCAAGGAAGGTGAAGCAAAGGGTTCATCAAAACATTTCACTTTTTCCTTCTCCCAAGAAGAACCAGTGATTTGGCAAAGAAATGATGCAGTTGGAAAGGGATGTTTTGCCCACTCTGACAGCTGTGCGAAGAACAGAGCTGCTCCTAAATGACATGCTCTTATTGTAATCAGCACATCTTCCTCTTCCTCAGCAACCTCTCTTCCTTTTGGACATGATATTGATCCATTGAGCAGGATTCTTCGGCTCCCATATTTCTAGGGGAAACGTAGCACAGTCCCACTTGCAACTGAGTGCTGACCAAAACGTTTCACAGGTATAACAAAAGATGGACCCAGCCCTGCAGCATCTTTCTTCCTGGAGTTGATGAGCAGGAAGAAAAGAATGAAGTTCAGCTTGAGGTTCAACTGGGTTGAACAACCAAGAGTTGGACAACAAAACCAAAACCTATTTGTATTTTAACCTAAAAAAATGCACCCAAGAAGTTTCCAAAGGTCCAGAAGTATTTTACCTTTGAATAAGAACAGCACTTTCTATTAAAATAAAAATCCTAAAACATGTGCTAAAACAAGTCCTTGCTAGTAGCTCTATTTTCTGTTTCCCCAGACATTAGTCATTATTAGCATTCTAGTGCAGAAGAGTCTCCATGTAACAAGACTATCTTCTAAATTACTTTGGATGATAGGCATAATGAAGTTAAAAATTTCACTCATCTTTGCCCTGTCATAAATGAAAGCACATATTATACTCATTCAAAAAATAGCTAACCATAGAGTTAGGTTCAAGTTACATTTTCAATGTAGAAATGTTTATGCTGAAAAAGCCTAGATACTTTCTTGGAAGTAGTTTAATGATGTAAAATAGTCCATTAATGGATTTTGACTACTGTGCAGTTTTTAAAATAATGTCCCTTGTAATTAGTTGTTTCATCATTCTTTTATGTGCCTTGCTTATTTCAAATTCCAGGGAAAGAAGGCTGCTAAGCTGATATAATGAGATAATATCCTCCACTGGCATAAGTAAGGCTATGAGATGGACTGCTACCCACATTGGTAATTATACATGCTCCGTTTCCACAACTGAAACCAGAATGAACACTCTACAGCGTTTTACTGTCTCTGAATAACATAACTGAAAAAAACAAGTGAGTAACTTGTTTACGTATTATTATTGGAGGAAGCAACCTGAGCTGGCTGTCCTTGAGTCTGCGGAGTCAAACTCATTCAGGGAGCACTTAACACAGGACTAAGGCAGAAAGCCATTTTGCCATCTACATACAATATTTGCTGTGCCAGCCCTGCCACCCCACAGGGGTGCCAGCTTCAGGTTCTGCATGCCCTGCAATGTAGCCAGAAGGCAGGGAGAGCATCACAGGTTTGTCCAGCTGTGAGATACAAGCTTTATAGGTGAATAAACTTGACATTTCCATCCCATCTTCTCTGGAGCATCTCAAAATACTCTGTAAATATTAACGGTGTTAAGGTGAGAGACAGAAGTGTTTTATGCCTATTTTGAAATGGCATAAGAGGCGAAGATTTGGTTCATGATTTTATGGGAATAGGTGGGTCCAGCATCATCAGTGTGCCCTTCCAGAAAGCTGTTTTGACTAGTGAACGGAGGCAAATCCACCCACCACCTGGCTGGCTGCACTGGCCTCTCTGGCAGCACAGCCAGCACAGTTTGCTGCCACGGCTGAGAGGCAGGATTTCTGGTCAAAAGTACAGGCACAGTCAGAGCAGCTCATTGCTGCAGACAAATTAAGCTCCCAGTGGTCCCTGTGCCTGCACTGAGTACAGAGCAGCTATAAAAAGGTGGAGAGGAAAACCACCTGGGTGACCCGGCGGCTCCACAGTCCCTCCTGGAGGGGCTGCAAACAGGGCCGCAGGCTGTGCCCCGGCAGCACGTACACTCTGCCATCGCCGCAGGCAGGGGTCCGGCCAGCCACTTTGCCACCTGTGGCCCAGGGCTCTCCCAGAGCCAGGAATAAGGATTGCATTTACATTCAGTGGGAAGAGTCTCCGGTACTTACAGCCTTTAAAGCTGGCACTGCAAAACCTGTCAAAGAGTACTTGCTTTTCATTAGTGCATTTCGGTGCTTTTTCAGTAAAAAAAAGCTTTGTCCTGAATGCAGCGAGGAAACATCAAATGGAAATACATATTACATGAAGCAGGGGTTTCCAAACAGATCTTGCTTTGGGTACTGCTTGCTGCAGCAGCCCTGGCTGCTGGCAGGGACAGCAGCTGGAGCTGTTGGTGTCGGCTGTGACCAGGGCTCCTGACACCGATGGTACCAGCCCTACGCCTCTGCCCATCCCACCTCCAGCTCCCCAGCCTCTTGTCAACTCTCCCCCAGCACTAGGGTGCCAACCGTAAGCTTCCTGACCTTTCCCCAGCCGCACACCCTTTTTTTCCCCCCTCTCTTCCTCCTGTTGCCCTTTCAGTAGCTGACCAGCACTGGCAATATACTGGCAAGAGCTGCTTTGGTGGCAGAGGCTATAGGACACAGCTTTTGTCCAGGTACCAGCCTCCAAGCTGAGCACCTTTCTGTGTAACACTCAGAGCAGAGTGAGTGCCAGCAGTAGTATGCAGCCTGCAGGATCTTCCTGCCTAGGAAAATGGTGAATTGTAGTGACCAACCACTTCAGAGAAAAAAGGTAAAAAGGTTTCTGAAGCGTTTATACCTCTGAGAAACTTTGGCCTCTGTAGAAACTTTCCAATGAACTTCGGATGCTCAGCTCTTTATTGCCTGTTCCTTACAAGGCATAACGCATCACTGAATGTGCAGCCCCTTGAACTTATGGGATTTTCTAAATTTTCATTTTCTGAATAAGTTATTATGTATCCTGCATTTATTTAAAAATAGCTAGAAATGCAGGACTTTGCCTTTCTCTCAATCTACATGTCATTCCTTTACAAAGCTTGAAAATAGTTTTCCTCTGGTATTTATTCATTTTGCTGTGCTGTATATCCAATTAGGCTATTCTGCTGCAGATTCAGAAATGAAAACAGTTCCACCTCCCTCGCAACCAGCTCCATTTCTCTTCAGTTTCATTTCCCTCAGGGTCACTGTTAGGTGATGATATGCAGTAATGTCCCCAGTGAGGTGCTGTTTCCATTAGCTTTCCCCTTCAGAGGTGGTCAGAGGTCTGAATTCTTATATGATTTGTTTTCTTGGCTACTTAGAAAATAAGGTTCAGTTCTGATCCCTCTTCCACACAGATGAGAAATACTCTGTTTTCAGGTATTTCTTCCTAATCTAATAAGACAGTGGCTCTTACCTCTGTTTTTAAAATAAAAAGTATGTTTTGCTGGATGATTTTTTGATCAACATTGATTGTTATTTGTATAAAAATGGTTATAAAAAAAGAGAGAAATCACTTGGCAGAACATAGGATGCACATCCATACACCCTTATTAAGAAGACCACAGAAAATGCTCTCAGACATATCTATGTGAAATGCAGAGAGAGAGCAAAAAAAAAATACCTCCTCCTGTGGAGCACAAAGCATTTTCTGTAGATGAGTAAATGTATAAGCGCCATACTGAAACGATGCAGTCAGTTCAGTAGCTGTAATCTTTGCTGAATCAAACATGATTCAACATCTAACATGCTTTCAGTTATGCTATTTTGGCAACTGCCTTTGGGGGAGGAGAGGGGATGATGAACCAAGTACAGCAGGTTCCCTTTTTTTCCCTCAATGAAGTGTCATTTGAAAGTTTGTATTCTTTTGAGCACTGAAATGGCTTTTTTTTTTAATCATGAAATTCTGACATGTGGGGGCACTTCAGTGCCTTGCTGCACTTTAGCTTACAAGAGTGGTTATTCCCTTAAAGTTAATATTACTCGGTAGCCTTATACTGGCTCTTCACACCACTTGAGGCCCATGGTAGGGCTTTGCGAGAGAAGCTGGAGACAAATGGCCCTGTACTTCACCGTCATGGACCTTGAATAAACAGTTGTGAAAGTGGGCTTGGAGAGAAATTAGGGCTAGTATCTCAGGAGAATCCATGACCCAGAAGTTTGGAGGAGGGCATTTAGACATGTAGTGACTGTTACCGGAAAATCAAAAGAATTACTGTTCATATAGTCAAACCTATAAATAAGCATCAGAGGCGGGGTGAATTTCAATCACCAGTCTTATTTCTTTCATCTAGATTTGTTGATCTTTTCATGTTTTCATTGTGTATTTCCTACAGTTATCTACATTTAACTAAGTAGTCATCGATAGATATTATACTGTAAATAAAGCTGGCAAGTTTAAAGCTGGATTAAACCTTACAATTTTCAGCAGAAAAAAAAAAAAATCTGAATTGGTATATTTTTCTCTTAACCAAATCCAATTGAAACTCCTTAGGGGTGTTGCTTGCCCACATTTCTATCTGTCCTCCAACTCCTTAGGTGGACGCCATCTCAGCTGTATTATTGATTGCCATCTGAGATTATCATAAATTGTATTTTCTTTCCCACAAATCTCCTTTGTAGGAAAGAAAGGAAATATCAAATGTCAAGTTTTTTTCAGAGATAGAAATTTCACCAGAACTCCTGATGTTTTGATAAATAGTCTGGATTCAGGAGAAGCCTTCTTCTGTGGGAGAGAAATTTCAGTCTGCAATAATCTCAAATTTAAATGAAAAACTCAGTTGATCTGAATTCTTAAAATTATTTTGAGTAATTAAAGGCCAATGAGAAAGCCTAATAATTTTCTTCCTTCTAGGAAGCAGAAAGTTGCAGAAAAAACCTCTCAAGCTGTACATCTGAACATCAAATGTTTGGCAGAAGCCTGTTCCATCGCATACAATCCTTTTCCTCCTGTATGAATAACTGATGTTTATTTGTGTAGTTTATCAGAGTGAGAATGGAAAATCAGTCGTGTTGTCACCACAGCAGGACTAACTGGGTCTTATTTAGCATCAGGAATGTTATGACTGCTTTCCAGGCATTGAAAGATGTCTGACCTTGCTTTACCAATCAATGTCCACATTCATTACCTGTCAGAGAAGGACTTCATTGTTAGCTATTAGGGATTTTTTGTATGCAAAGCCCAGCATGGCTGAGATTCTTGTCCCAGAAGACGTACAGCTGGGACTGGATGTAGCTGGGAAACAGCTAAAATCAAATTTTAGGCAACAGCTATAGATACTACATACTAACCAACTGCCATTATAGACACCCTTATGGTCTAGACTGCAGAAGTCTTGAGTACAGAGTCCGGTCAAGCCCTGTTGTTTCATTGCATTAGAAAGCCTTCAGATAATTGTTGCACTGAGCTGACTACATCACTCATCACTGTTGTGGCGAGACTGAGGCATTGCCAAAGGCAGGAATCCTGCTTCTCCTAGCTGGGCAATAGCCCTTGTTTCCTAGAGGGCTATTTCTGAGTCTTGTGAGGTCACCTGTGATACAGCACCAGAGCCTATGTTGGCATCCCAAGGCTCAGTTAGAAAATGTGCATGCTTTTGCTCTAGCAGACTCAAGGTTGTGGGTCTCAGGATTTTTTTTAACGTATCGTTCTCCCTCTACTACTTTAAAAATAATTGAATTTAAAAGTGGTAGTTTTCTTTTTAGCCATTGTTCCTTCCAAGCACATTTGTTTCCTTCTGTCTTTTTTTATAGTATTATTGAATTTTGCTTTGAAAGCTGCTCTTCCAAAGTACTTAGTCTTCAACAGAGAATCGGAATGCCTCTAGCATTTTGGTCTTTTATTGAAAAACAAAATCCAATGTCTCCATACATGACAAACATACTATCCTTTTATTGGGTGAACTAGACCATTCTGTACCATCACTTTTAAACAGAGCATTGTGGAATACTTTGGGCAAGACAACCCAGAGCCACACTATAAACTGTCATAAAACATCTGCCATCTTATATTTACTATTGCAGTATAAGCCCCTTTGTTTCCTATTTTCAAGTCATCAGCTCCAGACCTGCATAGGTAAACATCTTCTCTCTTTTTTCCACTGGAAATGTTTTCCACCAAGTTTTATAATGGGCATTATTCTTTGTACACGTAGGGAAAGGGTGGACGTCTGATAGTGGCCACCATTGCATCTGACATCATGATCTTTCTTTCTGTTTCTTTCTTGAACTTTAAATGCAATCCATCAAATCAATATTAAATTTCTTGTAGCTGTGATTGCCTCTTCCTTTATCTGTTACTTTCTGTTGCTAAGTCTCCTCTTTCCCTTGTCATCTGCATGCACAGGTGTTCTCTTGGTTTCATGCCACAGACCTGAGATCAAGTCATAATCCAGGAGAAAATGGTTTTGTGACAAAGAAGGGCATGCAGTTGCAAAGGATGTTTCTATTCCAAATCCAGCAGCATGTCCGCATGTTGTAAGAAAGCCACAGAACTGGTGAGTCAGGGAGAAAAGGAGTGGTGCTGGGAGGCAGAGATAGTATGGGTGACTCTCAAAGTCCCGGTTTGAGGTAAAACAGAACTAACTTTCTGCTCAGTAATTTTACATTTTAACAAGGCCTCCTGTAACTCTTTCAAATTAACAGCATATTGTGGAGAAAACTGCTTGTTCTCAGAATGACAAGACCAATGTTTGTACTTCATGCCAAGGAACAGTATGCAGAGAGGCCCTTGCTTATATTTATTGCTATAACAGCCAAGGACTGCGAATTTAATTATTTGCCCCTTTGGAGGGTTGGAAATGGAAAAGCGTAGAGGGGTCCCACCTGTGGGGACAAGCGGACAGGACAGGTGACCGAAACCTGACCAAAAGGGTATTCCATCCCATCTGCCTCATGCTCAGTATAAAAGCTGAGGGATCGAAGGGTCAGCCCTCTTTCTTCAACGGCCGACATCCAAAGAAGACCCTATCTGTTCATCTGCCTTTGATCCCGATCTGTGCGTTCCTGACTCCAGAGCTGGAATCCAGATCCCATCTGCTGTTGAGTCCAGTCTGGGTCTTCTCAATGCCTGCCAGTGACATCATCCTGGGAGCTTGATATGGTTTTGTATATATTGTATCTATTTCATTATTTCCTTTTTAATTTTAATATTAATATTTAATTAAAGTAGTTTAGTTCATTCTAAACTTGCAAATCTTTTTATTTCTTCCCCCTTTTCTCCTGGAGTGAGAAGTTGGTGGAGAGGATCTGTTGCTGATATAGGCCAATTTGGCCTAAAACATGACACTCAGCCAGCAGCCTGATAAAATACAAGTAGTAACAAACTGAGGTTACCATGGGGACTTAGCAGGGGATGCTCCTTTTGCTTGTTGTTTGTAGAACCAAGATTCTCATTGGGCTTTGGGAGAAAACATGCCTTTTCCATTGGTCTGGGACTTGACTCAATGTGACTGAAACTTTCCCTCAGTGTTAGAATCCAACACCAGAAAAATAATTAAAATCTCCAGTATCCACCTACATGATAAAGTCCCTCTCAAAGTGATTGTAGGAGAGAGGAATACAGAAGCTTTACACTTTTAAATATTCCATATTCACGTGTTTCTTTCAAGGTTAGTTTCTTTCTGGCAATCATTTCTTTAAAATTCGTTCTTGCCGCATCTCATTTCTTTCCCACATCACATGCTTCATTTTTCTCTTCAGAAAAGGGCAGGTTTCCTTCGTCTCCATCCATGTGCATAGCAGAGTCAAAGGGCTGGAGTCTGAAGGGTATGTGGCTGGAATATAACTGTATTGACTTCAGCAGTTACTCCAGGAGCACTTGAGAGAAAAGTCAGGGACAAGTTATTTTTAACAAAGCAAAGCCTATTGTTACAATTGTTTAAAGCTTTTTGGTACAATATAAGATGTGACAGACAATGTTAATTTTTAAAAAGTACTCTTGTATTGTTGCATCCACCTACTAGCTGAGAACTTTGATATTTTGCTGGATTTCTCCTTCTCATCACCTGGTTTTGCAACTCTTTTCTCCACTAGCCCAGACTTAGAAACTCTTCCAAATCAAGGCATCTGGTATCTCAGACAGTCTCCTGTGACTGCCTAATTTATTTGTCTACTTATAGATGAATCACGAGTAGGAGAAAACAAACTTGAACTCTGCCATTTCCACTTGCTCAAATATATAATTTTAATGAGCAGTAAATTTGCTGGAAAATGCAGTACCAATTTTTGTGATAATCCGTGTGCAAACTGCACAAAATAACAGGGCTAGATGGACAACTTGACTGAAAGAGTTGTCTTCTTTTTAAGTGGAATAGAGGACCAAGATTCCTGAGGGGATCTGAATGAGCTTACTAGCCCCAAAGGCTCGTGCCCTCACTGCGTTGTGCCTGTTAGGCAACACCTCACTTCTTGGCCTCTTTTGAGTCTGTTGCTCTGCTGAAGATGACACACTGGCTGGAGCAGGGGCAACCAGAGCCCAGCACAGCAGACCCTCCATCAGACCACCCAAGTATCTGGCTCAGTTGTGTGTTTTACTCCCAGTAGTATAGCTCCAGCAACAGAGGACTGATTCTTCCTCCTCTAATGCTTTATCTTGTCTTGGATGGGTTTTTCACTGTTTTCCCTAAGAGTTCTCCACCCTCCTCCATTTTTTTCAATGTTCAAACTATTTTTTTCTTTCTATGACAAACTGCTGCTTTTATTCACACGTTTTGTTATTCCACCACTTTTAGCCATGAATACACTGTCACTTTTTTGTGCTGCAGATGTCTTGTATTGCCCTGTGTACGCACCTTTGTTGTGAGGAGTTGACTCACCCTAGAAATACTTGCTTGACTGTATTGCCTATGAAAAGCAGTTTATATAGCTGTCTCTGAGTAGAAATCTGCACATTGATACCTCCAATTAGGTGTGTTGAATCTAGTTTTTTTTTTGGTCATCAGCAACATCTTTGCAGAATGACTGCTGAGTGGCACAGCAGTATTTTGAAATCCTATTTCTCAGAGTGGAGCTACCCAGGGAGCCAAGTGCTATCCCCTCGGTCCTTTCTCCTTGCTCATCTCTGCCTCTTTGCTCAAGAGTGAAACTCACTCCCTTTATTCAAACCTTCCTTATCTTCTTATTTTTACCCCCATCTAGTAGCAATGTAGCTTTTCAAATTACATTTATTGGCATGGCATATTGCTGTGAAAATTCACATCCCTCCTCCCTGCCCTTCTCTTACCCATTGCTTGAAATAAAAATGTAAACCTAATAAGTAAGATTCCTTTCCCGAGTTTGTACTTAATTAACACTTTTTTTTTTTTTTTTCTAGCTTGGATGACCCTCCTGCTGTTCACAACATCAGTAAGACAGTTGCAGTATTTCATTAGTCATATAGCATAAGAAGTATTTGTTGGACTGCAAGTCCCAGCGAGTACTTTCTGTCCACTGTTAATGTATGCATCATCAAGGAGGACAATATGATTCATCATCCCCATTGAATAGCCTCGTTCTGGGCTTTCCTCCCTTCCTCCAGATTCTGCACCTTCTGATTTTCTTCAGTCAATCTTGTGTTTTTATTTCTATCTCCCCAGACTCCTTTAGCCCGTTCATATTGTAGATCTGTATAAGATGATGTCCCCAGTGAAGGATGACAACATTTCCCAGGGAAGAATGATCTGCAAATGCCATCAGCGTGTTTCTAATCTTCTTTTTTTCTAATCACACTAAACATATTAAATAAAATCAGAGCTAGCTTTGGTCTCTGTAAGAACCCTCTAGACACCTTCGCCAGCTTGTCACATTACTGCTTATCGTTTCAGTCCAACAGCTAATTTATAACTCATGTGTTAGTGCTCTTGAAGCAAATTAATGTAACAAGAGACAATTCTAGGCCTTTTGGAAGCAAAGGTGGTATTTGTTTTGAAGAAAACTGACTGCAGTCACTCATGCTCCTTCTCCCACAGATTTCAGTTGCTCATGTTCTCACACCCATACACTCACAAGTGAAAAGTACATGTGTCCCCAGGAATGATTGTATGTGACTGGGAAGATAAAGAAGACTACTTGTATAGTCCTCACTGTATCTCTTGGGTTTCTCTTTCTTGGTGACAACAAGCAGGATTTTGGATAGGCCTTTTATACCTTTTAGGTGTCAGACATATCCTGATGTGATCCCTTGACTCAAAACCTTGCTTATGTCATCTTTCATAGATCTAAAGTAAAGTTGATGTCTGTTGGTTTTGGGTATCTTTAAAGGCTAAACCCCGTATTCACACTCGGGTAGCGGCAAAAGGAAGGACCTATGTTGTGTACTATAACTTTTTTACCCCGCTCTTCTGTCATCAGAGGTCTGTGCTGTGTCCTTACTGGAGCACAGTCTTTCAAGTCTTCATGTAAAAATCACATTCCTCAAGATCTACCAGCTTAACTGCAGCTGATCATGTCCTTGGTTATCAGTGCAAGTACCTCAAGGACTGTAATCTTACTGGTCTGGAAGTATGGCTACTTACAGGGAATTTTCAAAGTTGCCTCAAGTAGTCATTCAAAGGATTTCCATTTATTTTTCACATTGTGGGCTTATTTATAGGTTTTGTTTTAAATGTAATCCACTTCCTTTTATGGAGCTGGTCAACAAATGCTAAATATGATGGACTTCTAAAGATCTCAGGCTGAATAACCAGCCGTCTCAGACTCCAAGTTAATGTGGCACATTATCAAAGCTCTCAAATAGAGAAGGTCCCATCCTGTGCAGTTTGAGTTTGGTAGAGTGACTGAAGCATACTCTAAACATGGGGCAAATAAGTTCCATATCTCAATGGTTTCAGAGTTGCAGTCTGTTGAGCTGAATCAATTACAAATGAAGGGTCATTCAAAGACAGCAAAACATTTAAACTGTAATTTCTCATTTTGCAACAATGAGTCAAATAGCACTGCACAAGCTCATCTTCTGCATGTTTTTGTTCAGTGTCTATGGTTTTTAGCACTGGTGGTGTTAGCTATGAACATGTTACATATTTATTCTATTTCAAGGTCAAGATTTCCTGAGAGGATAGAGATATACAAATAACTTACATTTGATATGGCTGGGTATTCAAGCAGCAGTGCTATTGTAAGTGATAACAAAAGACAAAACGTAAGTCTGATACTTAAGGCCAGAACATGTTGTTTTTCAAATCTTTTGTAATAATATGAAGGAATAGAAATTTTACCTTTCTTGAAAAAAATTCTTTATTTCTCTGTATGTTTGGTTCATTATATTGGCTTTACAAAAAGATTCAAGCAGCCTTTGCAATAAAAGAGTACACATTAATGTTCCTACAGCATTTAATACTGTTTCCTGATATACATCGGTATCCAGAGGTCATTGCTTTCTTGTCAGAGAGAAATCTGAAGCACTGTTTTTTTGTGTTTAATTATAAGATCTCTATGTTTCAGTAAACAAATTCTGACCTCACTTAGATGCTGATTTAGGGGTCTTTTTGTAAAAATGGCTCTTTGGGGGCTTACCACTGCCATTTTGTTCTTTCTGTGTGTATGTATTGTCATCTCTAGTTTGGATTGTAAAACTCAAAGTCTGGTTCATGCTAACGAACATTAGTGTGCACGTGCACTTCCGATTTCTCTGCTAAGTTTAGAATTTCATAGACAAGCTAAGATAATCTGTATTAGAAAGACATTGTCCTATATATATATTTTTGCTCTACCACATAATCATCAGCTTTATGCGAAACCATTAAATAACATTTACGGTTTTAAAGGATTTTTGCATCATTCCCTCCATTTAGGGCCACATTATGAAGTAAAGCCCTTTCTAGTAGAGGGGATCAGAACACGTTCATAGGGCTGCAGCTCTCAGGAAGCTGTGGTGGATGCCGTTATACTGGCCTCATATCGTTCCCAAGTGTGTTGGGAAAAACCGTCATCAGTGGAATTTCATTCAGGTTCACGTTCAAAATCCAGCACAATGCACTGGAAACAAAGGCTCCCGAAACTTTACAGCTCAATTCCTGCCCTATTCAGTGAGGAAGGATAAAGAAGGAGCCAACTTTTCTCCTTCTCCTTTTCCTTCACCTGTGCTCCCAAGAAACACATTTGTTCAAAGTTCAAAGCAAGCATTAGGTCAGCCAGTCTGCAGGAGAGAAAAGGTGAGGCAAGTTCTCCTGGGTCAGTCAACCTGCACAGCAGAGAGGATGCAGAGGGTTAAGGGACAGAAGATGAGTGTCAGGTAAGGAAGGAAAAAGAAAGAAAAGGAAGTCAGAGAGAAGGAATGATGGCATGTGGGCTGGTACCAACCTGCTCTCCAGCACCCAAAAGCACAACACTGGCTGCTACTGCCACAGAGGGATCTGTGTTCTGATGTTCAGATTTCTCCTCAAGATCACGTTCAAGCAACCCAGAAATGGTTTCTACTTCTGTGCTGCTGATCTGATTCCCCAGCTAGATTCCAACCAAATCTTGACTGTTTAGTGGGAACTTCTGCCACTAGGAGAAGGAGCCATTAGTCTCATAAGAAGTGCACTGAAGTTAAAGACCCTGTTCTTGCAAGCAACAAAAGTCTGACTACAGATCTTAATACATTGGGAGCTAAATGCCAAATGTTCATCTTCTTGGTGCCTCTGTAATATTTTTTTTTCAAATACAAACATCTAGAGGCGCAGCTCATTCATTCAATCAACCTAGCAGAACTGGTTTGGTTTTGTGTCTTGCATTCAGCCACTTATATTTAATTTCATCCTGCTGTAGGCAGCTGCACACTTGTGTCAGGTTCAGGTACAGTTTGCCGTAGAAGAGGAAAAACCCCATGAACATTCTTCCCCACCCCGTCGCCTTTTTCTATATTTTTATATTTTTCCCATTACCTGGAATAAAGAACTTGGGCTGTATCAGCATCACCCTGGCATGAGTCCTCTGCTACTTGGAGTTTTGTGTAAATCCCAAGTTCTCTTTAAACATATGATTGTCTCAGTTTAGTCTTCTTTTATCTTCTTAAGGCAAGGTTCTTGCCTTGCCGAGGACAGACAGCTTGACAGAACATGCAAGGCTCAAAGGCAGAAGAGTAGGGATTTCCTAATTTTAACAAGCTCATATTTTGAGGGCAGTTTAAAGATTTTGGAGAGACTGGTCCTAAATTTTTGGACGTTTGGTGTTGGCAGAGGTTCTTTTTTGAAAGGTACATTATCCCAGACAAGGGAAGTCAGCCAGTTATGAGTTATTTTGCCGGTCCCTGAGAGGATTACAACCCAAGCTTT
This sequence comes from Calidris pugnax, assembly GCF_001431845.1. Lineage (NCBI taxonomy): Eukaryota > Metazoa > Chordata > Aves > Charadriiformes > Scolopacidae > Calidris > Calidris pugnax. The sequence continues at coordinate 7,148,578 of NW_015090839.1, read as the reverse complement.
TCCTGTACTGGAAGATTTGTCATAATAGGAAGACTTAAAGCAGCAGACAAAAGAAGAAAATCAGAGAAAAATAAAGAAATAACTGGAATCAAAACAGTGTCCAATCAGAATAGATAGTAAAGAAAGAAAAAGTTTCGAAGCAATGAGGCTAATGAAATTTATCCCTTTGTTTAGATCATGTTATGCAGCCTGAAAAATTCTAAGGTCAATCTACTAAGTATTGAAAACCCTACCAGATCTTAAAGAAAATCCATTGAAACCTTTGCATATAGTCCAGTAAAATCTTGACCACAGGCCGCCTGATTGTGTATTGAAGTATGTTATTGTTGTAAACAGGTACACAGATGGTAAGCGATGTCAGGGTTTGTTTGGTTTTTTTCTCCTCTGAGCTTTGCAGCAGAAGCAGAGCAGGTTCCATAAATCTTTTTTGCAGTTAGCTGCAGTTCTATGCATTTCGCTCTGATCCCCGATTCCATCACAGCAAGACTTTTACCAGGTGGCTTCAGATCCCAAGGGTGACTGTTTGTCCCCTGGGGCAAAGCAGAGGGTACTGAGTCCTCAAGGTCACAAGTCTCTTTCTTCTCTACTCTATATAGGAAAAAATAATTCCTTCTTCTTCCTTCTTTCTCCAGACTCTCAGGAAAATCCCAGCAGTATTCAAAATCTTTTGATGCCTGTTTTTCAGGGAAGAAAATTATTAGAGATGGGAAGTAACACTTGCAAACTTTTGAGCCTGGGAAAGTGGATACATTTCAGGTTTGTAACTTCACCTGGCTAGAGGGGGTCCTGAGCAGGTGTCAAATAATGTAATTCAAGTCACTTAGATGACTCAGAAAAAATGGTCTAAACAAAGATACTGAGTATAGACATTAAATGTAAGCATCTTACACAGCATAACGCCTTATTTAGCAGCAAAAACTCAGCACTGTGTCAGGAAGGGGGCATTGGGTTTGGTCAGTCAGTGGTCTCATATAATATTTATTCATTTTCAGTGGTGCATTTCTTTCCACATTCCTACAAATGCTTGCAAAGTAGAGGAATGGAAGAAGCCATCTCCTGAGTCCTCCAAACTGGGAAACTGAGCCAGTGCCCATGTTTCCTTTTCCTCCCATCGAGGATGAGCTCCAGCTCCGACCGACCAGTTCTCTTATTTCAAAAAGCTGCCAATAGAGAGCAGATCCGCAGGGGAAACGTTAACATCTATTCCCACAACAACTGACAAAGGACACTTTCTGCCTTTGCTACATTTCAATAGATGATATGTGTCCTTGGCATTGAAGCGGCCACACTTTCACTTCCATCCATCAGCTGCTTGCAGGGCTAGGAATCTTGCATGGAGAGCAAGAAAGGGAATTTGAAAGGGGTAGGAAGAAAATGAAAGGTTACTTTGGGAAATTCATTCTGCACTCCTGGCTCATGCATGAATAAGTCCCAGATCATACTTCTGATAAATTTCAGTGGTGAAACAAAGTATATTCAACGTTACCATCCCTAAAAAACTGATCTATGTTTTCCAGCAGTATACCCTTACTATAATTCTTGCTAACTTACATATTCAAAGAAAGAAAAGATTACTGTCAGCTTTCTCAGGCAGAGAATAGCCTCTTGGGAGGGTTTCTGTTCCCAGGGAGAAAATTCAGGGGTTTTTTGAGAGTTCAATATAAACCACCCATGAGCTGCAGGATCCTTTCTGCTGAGTAGTTCTGCCACGTGAGGAAGAGCCTGTCTGTGCCCTGAGATACCAGGTATCTTCTCATAGTTTACTTTTATTTCCTTGCTTTTTTCTCCCCATGTGGTACCTTGGCATCCCTGGGAAGCAGCTGCTCTGAGATATCTTCCTGAGTGTCACCCAACACCAACACCAGGCTGTGTTGAAGCCAACTTGGGCCGGAGGATTGACAACCTCTGTGTTCCCTGTACTTAGCACCCAGCAAACTGCTCAGCCCCTGGTACACAGACCCATCCAAGGTACAGCTAACCTTACATCTGCTCCTCAACCTGGCCTGACATTTTGAAACCCGTCTGTGTTATTCATAAAAATGACAACGCAAGAAATATCATCTTTTCCCCACTGCAAACTCAACGTTAAAAGCCATCACAGCTGCTGCAGAGGCTTCACCAAAAGCCGTATCAGCAGTTTCTGTTTTAAAAACACTTTTTTTTTTTTTTTCACCCAGTCACACTGATGCAGCTGCAGTTTTCGGCAGAGCCCTCTCTGTGACTGATTTGCCGTTTTCTCTCACTTTCCATCAAAAAACATCTAGGGCTTTCAACACCTCAAGACTTAGTTTCTGAAACTCTGAAAGTGAAGGTTAAATATATCACAGCATCTGGAAAAGCTCTGTTAGAGCCAAGGTCAAGTATTTCACATTTTTAGATGGAGGAAAGTCTTTGTTCTCCTGCTGCATTCTGAATGTCAGGTGAAATTACCAAAAGTTACCTGAAACTCCCAGTGTCAGTAACACACTGAGTACCTCAGTGCTAATGGGTGCTACATTATGAATTTGAATTGGTCTGACATCGACAATGGCAGGGGGTTTAAACCTCCAGTGGTCATGAAGGCACCCAGGAGCCAGTAGGTTTCATAAACAGGTAGGAGCCAGCAGGTTTCACAAATGCCACTACCACACAGCATACCATGGGAGGTAAAGACTTGCTGGAAGTTGTGCTGCTTCCCCAAAGTTTCTTCCTCTCTCTAGACACTCATTTCCACTCCTCTCAGGATCCCTTTAATTCAATTTCTCCTCTCCAAGGTCCAGGTTCCTTCAGAAACAGAGACAATTGTGCAATAGCTACTCAAGACGTGGAAAGACGTGGGAAGAGAAAACAGTTGGCTCTCATGAACATAGTGGTGAGAGGGTGTTCCCTGCTGACTCGAGACCTTATTTAACAGTTTGGGCTGGGCAGGAGCTGGTGGCCAGGATGATCCCTGCAGGTCTTTACCAAGGGAGCTTGCAGCAGAAGAGGGAAGGCTGTTTCCATGCCCCAAGAAGTGTGACAGTCCCACAGCAAGGCTTTGAGAAAACATTGTGGAAGAGGGAAGCAAATGACCCCTTATGACTCCTAGTGATATGATAAGAGGAAGGAAAAGAACATGTAATCAGCTTAAAGATTTTGCTTTCCTTTCTTTCATGTACTTTTATACTGTTTTCTTGGTTGTTGTCTTCTGTGAGTGCTGCTCCCACACATCTCCAAAAACAAATGGATGGGTGAAAAGGATATTCTTCTCCAGCTGCCCTTGGTATCAAAGCAGAGCTGAGTACTTGCTAAGGTTACAAAGACTGATTATCTGACACCTCTGCTTGACATCTGGCTGCTGCGTCCATATATATGAAAAGATACAACCTCTCCCCTATTCTTTTCAGTCAGTGTCTGTGCTAGCGGATGTTGCAGGATGAAAGTAATTTTGTGGGGTTTGATAAATTCAGCACATGTAATTTAACAACAAAAAATCTAAGCAAAAATATAATTAAAAAATCACCAGTAGTGAGAAGACATCAGTGACACTATCCCATCTCTTCATTATTACAGCAGGTATCTGAAACAGTAATACAAAGGGGTTTGAACAAAGAAAGATGAAAATCAGTGAATGGTGGTTTGCTATATGGCACATTTTCTTCTCTCTGTTGGCTCCACTTAATTTCTGTTAAGATGGCCAGATCTAGTGATTTGTCTGAGAGTATGGTACCTCTAACAAAATTCCAATATAAGAGCTTCATTGCTAAGTCAGATGAAAGGTCTACCTAAACCAAAATCCTGTAATAGCTGACAGTAGATGCCTGGAAGAGAGCAACAGAGTAGAGAAAAATGTATAGTGATGTTTCTTCAAAATAACCTTCCAATGAATTTCCGTTACTTGAACTTTTCTAGTCTTTCCCTGAACTCATGCACAGTTTTAGTACCCACAATGTCTTTCAATAAATAATTCTTTTTCTTAACGACACTGGCTGGAGAGCCATCACCTTATTTTGTTTATAATTTGCCATCTGCCCATGTCATGGGATGCCTCCTTGCTCTCATGATTGGGAGAGAGACAATCATCACTTTCTATTTGTCCTCTCCTTTGCACTCAGGACTTCATACACCTCCGGTATATTCTCCCTCTGTTATTTCTTTTCAAGCTGAAGATGCCTCTCCTTGTAGGGAAACAATTTCATACCTGTGCCAACCTCCTCTGAGCCCTTTCCAATTTTCCTATGTCTTTTGTTGAGAAAAGCAACCAGAACTGTACATAGTGTTCAGGATACAGATGTACAATGAATTTATACAATGGTATTATGCTTTGTCTTTTGTTCTCTTTTAGCTTCCTTGGCATTTTTAACATTGTTTCCATTACTAAGCATTGAGATGGCATTTTCATAGGACTGTCATAACCTTCCATTCCTGAGTAGTCATGTCTGAAACAATAGCGTGAAGTTATCATAGGATTTTATTTTATATTTATGGGCATCACCTAATGTTCATCTACGCTAAATTTCATCTGCTACTTAGTACCTAGCCACTCCATCTGGCAAATTCCTTCTGGACAGTTCTGCCACCTTATTACTTATACCTGAAGCATTCAGTATCTGCTGTTTCAAAGAGCAGAACATGTAGATAATTACTAGTCAGCTTTAAGAATAAACTCAAATAACATATATATCACAGAAAGTTATAACCGCTTGGTCTAGTTTCTATATTCAGTAATGCCAGGTTCCCTATTTGTTATAAATTTGAATGGCTGGATATCACCAGCCATTTCCAAATGGCTGGTGATACGATGGCGGGTGGGGGACGCTCCATGGTGTGAGCTGGAGCAGTCTCACATAAGCAATCCATGCTGTCTTCTTCCTTCACTATAAATAAGCAGTTTCCATGGGCTATTGCTGCAGTGGGCAGACCGCACATATGAGACATGGCATGTGCAGCTCAGAGGTGTCTCAGCAGATGTGGACTTTGACTCATTAGTTTTTCTTCCCTGCCAGGCTCTAAGCTCTACATGGGGCATAAGTTTGCCATGGAGGGTGTATACAAGGAATTCCCAAGCTCTTTCCCTGGAGCCCTGTGTTACCAGAGTAGCATGAGTCCAAGAGAGAAAAGGGCCTCATCATTTGCCTTGTTCTGAGCCCTGAGAGCTGTAAACCCCCACATTCACCATGGAAGTGGGCTTTAGTCTGCAACATTTCAGAAACTAAGTGCATGAAGAAGCCAATACGGAAGTTGATTAAAAATTGTGAGGCAGCTTAGGCTTCGCCAAAGACGCCTTGTAAAAGCATAAACTTTTCCCCTCTGGCTTCACAAGGATGATTTAACTGCCAGGATGCAAAGAAAACAGAAGCTAATTATCAAATGAACATTGTCTTAATATGTTAATGAAGCGGTTTTGCTAATAGCGAGAGACCTGAATTTTAATACATTTTAAGAGCTCCTTGATTACGTGTTTGTTAGTTGTTATGATCATTTTAAATTATCTGTGCATGGCTTTATAATGGGTTAAAAACTGTATTAAGCACTGTATTCTAAACAGGCCTTGATGAGGCAGGTGAATAGTGCAAACATTGTCGCTAGGAAATTCACTTCAAAAGAAATGTAAACTAGTTAACCTAAAACGTGTCATCAGATCCAGCAGTCACACTTAGCAATGTAAGTAATTTTTTATGTAACTGCCAGCTACTTCTTCAGAAATGTTTTTTCTCACGAAAAGAGTATTCCAGGAACCTAATAGCTATTATGTCGGAGTGCTTCTGTATGCAGTATAACTGGTCTCAAAACATATTTTGCTGTTGCATTTAGAGGAATGAGTGAAGTAGTTTAGAATATACTGAGTTAACCTATCCTATTCTCAGCGATTACAACCAAGCCCTGCTTTTTTTTTTTTTATTTTATTCAGTTATCCACAAATATATGTATTTGGTTCTCGGTGTTTAGAGAATCCATGTAATCATCTTTAAGCAGGTCTAGGACCTTAGGTCTAGGACAAATCAAAAATACTTTCTGCAATTACACCAACATAACAATGCACACCTACATAGTATTTTTCTTTTAGAAGACTCTTTGTCCCGTTTTCCTTCCATTTTATTTGAAGTTAAATCATATTGAACCATTATCCTTCTTTCTCCAGCTTATTTTCTGCCATCTGGAAAAGCCTTCAACTGAAGGATTCCAGATGACTCCTATGGAGCCCGTTAACTGAACAGGTTCTTCTGCTCAAGAAATTAGTGACTGTTAGTAGTCCTCTGGCTTCAGTTTCTGCAATTTCTAGGAGCCAAACAGAGATATCTTCTCCAGAAGATAGCCTTCAGCCCTTGAAAACCTATTTTCAGTCAAATGTGTAGACAAAAAGCCAGCAGTGTCCATGCGGACAGAGAGGCTCTAGCTCCTAGAAGGATTCCGATGTTTGCAGGGGGCTGCTCACACGCTCGTATCCATTTGGAGTATTTTATCCCTGCTGTTAAATGAAATGATAGTTGAGGGGTGTGTGCCAAACATGCTCTGTCTGCATGTGTGTGAGTGTGTGTATTCTTTCTGCTCAGGCAATTAAGTCAGGCCTTAGTTTCCCCAAACCAGAAAATGGAGCTCTGGTGAGAAAGGAATGGGGGACCTGAGCACAAATGGGAGATGTATTTTTGCTAAACAAACAGCCACTAGGTGGTTTAAACCTGCCCCTCATTACTTCACTGAATTTCACTGAATTTCATTGAATTTTTAGAGTTGGAAGGGACCATAGAGATCATCTAGTCCAACTCCTCTGCTAAAGCAGGACCACCCAGAGCTTCCACCCAGAACTTCAATGTAACATCTAACAGAAGGCTCATGCTTACAAAGTAAAGGTGTTTTGTGGTCCTCACATACTATATAATGTAAAGTTATGCAGTATGGGACAGAGGCTTCCTCATTTCACTGTAGGAACTCATCCCTCCTGCATTCAGCAGGCTCCAAAAGCACCTGGAGGACTGTAGCTGTTTGGTGAGCATTTGGGCTACCTTAGAGTACCAAGCCCTGGCAGTGCCTGATTAATGAGCCAGTACTCTCTACATCCCTCGCACTTGGGTTCCCAAATTAATTTAATTCCTCCGCATAAAGCCCCTGCAGTACTAGAAATAGGCAAAATCTTAAGGCTAGTCCAGGCAACTGAGACCATCTGAAACAGAAGCCACAAAACCCCTCTTAGGAAATCAGCTGAGAGGATACTTAAATACAACGTACTTGGCTTTGACAGTTTGCAAAATTAAATGTACGTATTTTGTGAGCTAAAGAAATTAATATAGGGTGATACTGCTCATTTTATTATATGAATTTTCTCATATAATTTGGCAACTACAAGTATCTCCCTATTTCTTGCACCTTTGTGCCAATTTGTCAGAGGAAGGAGGAAAGGCAAGCTTATTTAACATAACCAGCCTTTGAAAAATCCTAATTGTCTGGCTCAGTTTAATTTATTTTTAGGTCATACTGCCCTCTAGGGGATTAGGCAGATAAAGAGGAATTTTTGCATAATAACTTTTTAATTCACAGGAAAATACATCGCTTCCTTTGTACTGCAGTAGAACATAATAATCCATGTATAGAGCTCATAATTTAGCTTGTTAAATGTAATTTGAATTCATTTTCTTGGGAAGTATCTTTCATAATTAGCACTGTGTGTCTGCTTTCTGGATGCAGGTCTGCGTATCACACGCACAGGATATTAATCATTTTACACTAGGGAGTTTGTTGAGGGTCCAGTCGACACCGTTAAATCAGGGAAACTTTCCCATTGATTTCAGGTGGTACTGCATGAGAATTACAAGGAAATGTATATACTTAAATGCTCTGTGTGGAGGATATACATAGTTGTACATCAAACAAGACCTCACATTCAACGGTTTTTAATAAAGCATCCATTTAAAATGGAGCAAACGGCAGCAAACTCACCATACAAACAATAGTGGGTGCTTTTTGACAGAATATAAAAGTAAAAAGAAGTAAAATAAGGAGGAAAATGAAAATTTGGAAAAAGAAAGACAACAATTAAGAAGATGGGCCTTTAGGTGGGCTGAGAAACCTGCAGGCTTTTTCAGAGGTATCAACACTTGCTAAGAAAGGAGAGTAGCCTACTGCAAAGGGCTAAAAGGCCAGACATCTGGTTGCCTAATTATCTCCAAAAATCAAAATCTTGTCCCCTTCAGTGTCCCTTACTGATGTGCTGGTCCTGAAGCTGGTTTTTCCTCATCCCATTTTAATTCTAAAATAACAGCATAATCTTGGCTGGCTGGATTGAACTAAGAAACAAGGCTGGAAACATGAGATGTCTCACCAGGTCATTATTGCATTTTGTGCTTTGATAGCTGGACCCAAATCTGCTTTGCTGGTTGGCTTTTTTTTCTTGAAGCAGCCAGGTCATGTAACAGCAGTTTCCTTCTTTTGGAAAGAGGATCTTGGCCTAGCAGCTCACAAATCCCTCACATGGGGTGCTTCAGGGATGAGTCTTCCTTGAAGTTTTCACTTGGCTGTGAGAATCTTGGCCAATGCTGTCCTCATCCTGCTCATCAGTATTTCAAGGCAGATACTGTGTGAAGTTCTCATTTGGCCCTGATTAATTTTAATTTTACTGTGAAATGAGTGGTCTGAGCACTGCAACATGCTTCCAGTTTCTTGTTAGATAACTTCTCTTGATGGTTTGTAACCATCTCCTGTGACCACCTGCAATTAAAACCAAATCAGTCTGTTCCGGCCTCATCCCAGAATCACACTGGGATTTTATGTGATTTTAGAGCTGTCAGCTGTACACGATCAGGCTTCTCACTTCGATCTTAGCATACTTAATACTGTTCCATGTTGATGGTTCATGAGATATTTACCTACCCATCCTCTAGCTTCACCCAACCTTCCTTCCGTCTCCTCATTTAAAGTCTGTATCCACTTTATAAAGATTGTTATTTTATCTGGAAGGATAAACTACTGACCCTTCTTAGGCAAAATTTCTCTTTTATGAGAAATCATAAAAGATTCCTTGCCTTGCCATAGCCACCTCTGCAACATTTTTTTATTTGATCAGGACTGTCCTATCATATGATTTGCTTTATTCAGGCTTGTACAACCTGTATTGTAGTCTGTGGCATGGTGGTGATTTCTGCTTCTACTTCCAGTGGTCCAGCTGTGTCACGCTATGCTCAGCGACTCCACAGTAACTGGTTTTCCTGAGTCTCTGCTGATTCTCACCTCATCCTATCAAAATCTCAGACATGTGTAGCCTCATATTCAATTTTCTGTTTAGGAATAATGCTACCTTTATACCTTAGCTCACACGTCCTTGGTAGGCCCTTCTCTTACAAATCCTAGTAACCACTGATCCCAATACTGGATGGTGTTTGTCCTGAGGTGGTGCAGTGGCTCAACAAGTTGTCTACCTGCTGGTGTGTCAGAACCTTGTCTTAGGGTCACAAACTGGAGAAACATTTGGCCTGGGTAGTTTGAGCAATACCTCCTGGACTAGGCTAGAAATTCACTTCGGTGTTCTGTTAAGTCTTTGTTTTGTTCTGCATTTGTGTAGATGTTCCAGCAGGGGTAGGATAGCTCTTTCTGTGCTAACGTACCTCCACCAAGGCAAAAAGAAGTGTCGTCACAGGTTACTCATGCCCACAGGAAGAGATTTCTAGTATTGCTCTGTAGCTGTAGCCACTGCCTTCACCACCCATGCTCATCGCAGTCTACAGTTTCCATGCTCGTGTAATATGAACTCTCTGGAAATCATGTGTTCCCACTCACCTTCCTGCAGATTAACAGCAGTTTGCTGTTCTTGATGGGTTTGCAGACAGCCCAACTCAATGGTTCGGTGGGAATCACTTAGTCTGATTGCACAGTTCAACCCCTGCAAAAATGCCTGTCAGCTCTTTTCCCCAGATTGTGGACTAGGACCCTCCATATCTGGAGGTGCCAGCACAGGTGTTCTCTGTCTCCTCCATCCCTGGCTATACCAGTCCCAGCAGAGTGTAAAGGGCCAGGTCTTGCTTCTGCAAAGTTATTTGGGAAGTCTAACATCCCCAGAGGTGCCCTCAGGTTACCTGTTTTATCTGTCAATTAATGGCACTTTTTCATCCCTGTACATCCCACTAGCAGAGCTGTTCCCACCATGATTTTCAGCCTGTGTCTGAGGTAAGAGTGCAGCATTTGAGGAATGGGCAACCAGACTTGGACTACACTTGTCTTCCTTCCTACAGCTGTGCTGCTTCTTTGATTTCATCACAGGCATCTTCTTTGTGAGGAGTGGTTGTCCTTGGGAATCCATATTCCACAAGGAATTCCAAAATGCCAACAAAAAGCCTGCTCTACTTCAGAAAAGGACGTAAAGAGTTAGAAATGCCATGAAAAAAAAAAAAAGGGTGAGAATGACACCGGTGCAATTTGAAAAACAAAAGCAATGCTTTTGCACTGGTGTCTTAAAAAGAATTCAGTGAGGCTGAGAGGGTGTCGGAGGACCTTTTCATGTTCTGTGCCATGATGTACTGCCTCAGGCAAGAGGAAATCATGGAGGATAAACAGTAAACTGCAGCATTCACATAACCAGTTACGAACCTGCATGGCTAAAAAGACTCCTTTCAATGTAATTTAAGACACATTTTACATAATATATTTTCCTAGATCTTGCATGCCTGCATGAAGAACTTCTTGACTCTATAAGTGATTCTCTGATGAAAACAAACAAGGGCTGATGGTGACTAAAGTGCTCCTCAACACAAGAGCAGTGCTGCAGCCAGATTCTGCCACAGCCATTCTTGCATTAAGTAGTGACTTAGTCTACAAGTAGGATGTTTAGTCTCAGCCTGAGCACTGCTGGTGAAAGGTGCTACTCAGTCTGAAAAAGAACCTGATTTGCAAGAAAAAATACAAGCCAAAACAACAGCTTCTCCAATCACAATGGTTGAGTGGGAAGGTTAAGATTTAAGATGAAATGCTTGAGTTAGAATTTGCCTTGGAAAGCAGGGTTAGATCCTCTTCTCTGCAGTTCTCCTCAGAGCCATCCTGCTTGCCTACTCTAAGGATGCAGTCTCTAGACAGGACTCGAAGCCATGCTGTGCCCCACAGACCTACCTGGCTTTGCCTCTGTACCGATTTGCACAGACAAGAATAAAATCAGAAAGCAATGAATAGCCTTGTCCAGCCTCATTTTATACTGCTGTTAAGACATGTCTTGAGCCTTGAGTGATTAGAGTGTGATTTACACGTGTCTTGCAGAGGGGCCTCCAGTCTTCATCGAAAGGTCCTTACCTTAGCTAATTACCCTCACACTTCCAACAGTGTGCTCTTCTCCAAGTTTGGATTTGTCTGACTTTCAGCCTCCATTTTTGTTACACCTTTCTGCCCTAGGTAGAAAAGAGTTTTGCATCTAGGAAAACAAAGGCACAGCTGATCCTGTGGATCTGCCCTCTTACTGTAGAATGGTCAGCAATAAAATCCTGTGTGTCTCCACATAATAATCAGCATAATAATCCTGTGTGTCTCTGGGAAGAGATCTTTATGCTACAATGAAATGATCTCTCAATCTTGTTTCTGCTAAGCCCAGGAGAAATATATTTTTTAAGTTCTTTATCCTTTTATTTTCATTTTTCTTGAATTAGTTTGTGGCTCTGTTTTTGCATGCTCTCCTGCAATGTGTTTAGAAAATATGGATACAGCCAGTAGACATAATGACCTAGCACTGATCTCATAAGAGGTAGAGGTGGAGAGAAATCACCTTCTTTCTCTGGCTTTCCAACTAATTCTTCAAAATCCAAGGATTACACTAGCCTATTTTATTTCTTAGTTGCACTGGCAGCTTCCACTGAACTGCTGGTCCACTAGACCTCTTTCAGATTCAGGGCTTCCCAGCCGTCTTTTCCCTATTCCTTTCGTAGAATCAGTATTTTTCAGTCCTTAATGTACCACTTTCCTGTGGCAGTATTCAAATGCATTCTTTAAAGACCCATCTTTCAAAGGAACATGGGCTTGTTTGTATGGTTGCCTTTTCCACTCGCGTTCTGCCCTACACTTGGGGTGTCAGGGATGGGAACAGAGAAGGGAATAGAATGGCCTTTCCAGCAGCAACCAAGCTGATAAATTAGCTCAGCCATCTTGCCATCTTGTTATTGACAGGACACAGAAAAGGTTTTCTGTCATCTGTGCATGTTTTAACTTGGAAAAAAATAATATGAAGAGCAAGAAAAGTAAAAGACATCGAACATTCGCCTTTTGAAGGAACTCCAGACATGCTGTGCCCTGAATGAGACAGAGATCTCTTAGAAGAAATTCAGTGTGATCAGTTGATTAAAGACTGTATCAGAGTAAATAAGCCCAAGGGGCTACCTCGTTTCTGGAAATGACCTGGCTTTTGAAGATTTGACTTTGCAAATAAAAAGGCATGTAAATACATTTGCATATGTAACACTTATTATTTATCTCCCTGAGGAAACAGCCTCTGGATAAGCATGAGGCACACCATGAACTTTTCATTAGAGTTAAGCAGGTGCTTAAGCATTTCCCTGAGTGAGACAAGCCTTAACTGTCACTCTAACACTACAGGTCAATGTAAGATTTTTTAAAGTCTGTATTTAGCCTTCCAAGTATGCCCTTAATGGTGTCAAGGGCTAGTTTTCTGAAGTGTGAAGTGTCCAGCAACACTTCATCCTTGACTAATGTACCTACAATACATGCCTCACCCCTATCCAGGTATCTTCTATGCTCTTCCACTCTCTGTCCCTGAAAACTAATGTTTACTATTCAAATAAACCAGATAGGTTTAGGTGTTTTTTTAAGCAGTCAAGGATGGCTCATTGCATTTAACTTGCTTACTGTACTATTTTTCCCCCTTTTCTGGCCTCTGAGGGAGGCTCTGACAGTATATTGCCATATTTTTAGACAGGTCTTGTCACAATATGGGCCCTCCTGCTTGAGGGGCTTAGTTGTTATTGTGCTTTAGATAAATGCTGATGGTATATCTACATAATAAACACAAAAAAAGAAAAAGGTTCCCATATGAATAATGCTTAAGAGAACCTGGGGGAAGAAGGACATGTTTATTTCCATTATTCTTTCAATCATTTGGTTTCTGATAGCAAAAGGTATTTCCTTGAAGTTAAGATCTGCTATTCTTTAATCCCTAGGAAAATGATTACTATCATTTAAGAAAATTATATTCTTTCTAATTAAGCTGTTTTCAGACAATTAAATTGCTTCCTGATTTTCATAATTGTCTCATTGCTAAGATCTACCTCTTTCCTGATTAGCAGGATGGAAAAACCCCCACGTTTTCACTCTGTACAATGTTTACCAGTTAAGAAAGAAGACCCAGCATATACTCTGAGTTAGACTCTTCCTCCACATGACCTGCCCTATATATTCTGCTCTGCCATCACAAAGTCAGATCAAATAGCCAAAGACACTCAGAAAAGTGATCAGAAAAGCAAAAGGAAACCTGTTTGGGATAGTCCTGTGAGCTAGTAAGCACAGCAGGCACCATACCCTGGGAGGCCAGGCTGAATCTCTCCATCACCTTCAGCTTTCATGAGGAGGTGTTATGGGGTCTGGGGAATACCATGTGGCTGTTGGCCTATGACAGGTGCACAGTGGAAGTCCTGTGGATCTTTCCTCATTTATGGCATGGTCGCTTGCAACCTCATGGAGACTGTTCCAAATGACTCAGAGGGTTAATACCCTTAAATTGGGTTTTGGAGTAAAATACATGGATGAGGAGTCACTGTTTCAAAAGCTCTGTTCCTAATTTGGCACGTGTACACTGTCAAGGGGTTGTTATGAGAAATAAAGGTAGTAGGTTAGTCAAAGATTATGGACTAGAGATGTGTAAACATGAAGGTGAGAGAACATACAATCTGTATGTACCAATGCCAGGTGATTAAATTAATTAGGTCAGACCCTGCTCAGGATGTTTTTACAGATAGGGCTAGAACTGAAGGGACCCTTCCAGCACAGCTAATCACATGAGGGACAAATTATTTTACAGCAGCATGTGCCTTTACAAGCTCTTTTGAAAGGAGAAAACAGACCCAAAAACATTTAAAATGTAATAAAATTGTTCTTCAAAAATAAACTGGGAGGCAAAAAAAGGTTATGCCTTTTAAAATCTCATCATTCTTTACACTGGCTTCATGAGTTTTGAGATCTGACTTGCTGATTTTTAATACTTGTCTGGAATGGTCTGGAAAAAGTGGCATAGACTCATAAGCAAAAACATACTGATATAGCCAGAAATATTCCCTTATTAGAGATATTCATGGGAATGTTATATATCTCCTGCAGTTTTCTTCCCTTGACATTCCCAACCAAAAGTCCTGAAAGCAAACAGTTTTGTCTTTCTGATGTGAGAAGCTGTTTCGTTTGCAATATTAAAGGCCATTATTGTTACTGCCTCTTTTGTCTTTCAAATCTGTCTTTGAGTCCATGAGAACTGATTTTATATGAACTCATTTCTTTATTGATAATTTTATGAGAGCAAAGGTATTGTCTCAGCAGAAAGGTGAGGAGGGCAGTTGTGGCACAGCCAGCATTGAAAGAAATGCAAGTGGCAGAGCAATGGTTGAGAAGCAGCAGTCCTGGGGGACACAGAAGTATGAAAATGAGGAAAAGATGCAACCATAGGTTTCCTCTGAGAATCAGGCCTCTGCTGTCAGTCTCATTTTGATTGTTCTCAGGAATACTGACAATCTCATACTCTTCAACTTTTTGCCTTTTTCACCTTGCAGTTTAAGAGCCTGTCTCAGGGGGTGGTAATGAAGTACCAATAACTTTTGTCTGTGGAAAAGGATCCTACAGAAAATACCATATGTGGGAAGCAATCCTTCCCAACACCTGCATGCCCCCTCCGAACCGACGGCTGAGCTAGCTGGAGTGTGAGAGTGATACACAGATGATCAGTAAGCTCTTTGCTTGGCATCCCTTTTTCATTATGCTGCCATTTTTGAGAAATGTTTTTATAGCCTCTGCTTGATTTTCCGTCAGATCCCTCCCTCCCTATGAATCCTCCCTTCCTGCTTCCTACAGAATGTGGCCAGCTGGTTACTGCTAAATTTAAACAAAGATGTGCTACTTGTAACTCTCTTTGCCTCATCCACACAATATTACTAGCCTAACTCAGCTAGCAAGAAGTACTTCTATTTTGATGTGCACGGGGACTGTAAGCCCAGATGAAGGTCAATGAAGGCTGCTGCATAGATAGATAATGCTGACAGGGAGTGCTCTAACCCGTTTTCCACAAGAAAGTGCTGATTCAGTAAAATTGGGACATTTGAGGGGTACATGTGGATTCTGCTCGATATATGGGAACAGGATGGGAACTGAAAATTGGGTGCCCAGTGGAGGTCTGCAGAGCATCTCCATGAGCCGCAGCAAAGCCTGGCCCAGGTCCCTGTTAGTGCTGTGATACAGCCGTGCTGATACACAACAAAACACCCAGCATCTCCTGTGAAATGGAAATCCTCCTTTCTAGCCTGCTCTAATTACAAACAGCATACCATGTTTAAATAGCCAATAAAATAGGGCATCAACAAAGAAGCTGCTCTCCGCATCTCTGAGATTCATACAGCATCCAAGAGCTCAAACATCAAGGAGAAAACAGCAGGTAGCTTAACTCCCAAGATCTCTCCCCTGCTGTTGTTATCATTGACAATGAAGGCAGTGTTGTAAGTGCAGAGAGCAATGGACAATTCATGCACTTACCTTATCTTGCACTCTAGCTACAGGCGCGTGATTTTCTGAAGAAATGATGACAGGATCAAACATATTCTGGCAGATGCTCACAAAATCAGAGCCCCTTTCACTCAGTAAATGACCATAAAAATGCTTTGAAGATGACAATAAAAAGTTATTTAATCATGTTCAAAACAGAAGCACCTGCCAAGTCAATATATCATTTTTTACATGATTGGCTGGTGCAGTGACAATAGCGAAAAATGCAAAGTGAAGCTGTTAGGAGCAGCTACTGGCCTGATTCTATAGCAGGCATAGCCTGATGGTGGAGAGAGAAAGCAAGAGAAAGGGGAAGAAAAAGCAACGAGGAGAGTCACACACACATTTCCTCAGCCTTCTGATTTTTTAGCTCTTTTTCACAGCTGTTACAAGGTGCCCTTGGGAACCTACTCTGAAGACATCCTTAGCAGCTCCCATCTTCTGTCGAGTCAGTGCCAGACGGAGACAGGATGGTGACCAAAAGGAGACCTAAGACAGCCTGGGTGATTTCCCCTCAGCCATAGCAGAGGGGAAAATGTGCTGGGGATAGAGGTAAAGATCTGATCTAGCATTGCTGCCCGAGGATGTATGCACACTGGTAGGTGGGTGCTGCTGGAAACAGAGACCTAGAGAGTGTCATGTCCAACTGGACACAGATTTCTCAAGGAGCTCAGAAGAGCCAGTACCTGCTGGCATTAATGGTGTGGGCTGTGGGGCTATGCCATGCAACAGAGGAGAACCCATGCTGTTGCTCAGCTCTACCACTACCTTTGCACCTGCACCTACCCCAAATTCAACAACTCTTCTAGACAAGCCAGCTCCCTGTGGGCTGGCATATGCAATCATAACATTGGCGAGCTTTCCAACTATACCTGGTGCAGTTCAAAACCACCTCTGTGGTACCTATTGATTCAGCTCTGTCATGATGAGCTGAAATTAACGTAGCCCAAGAGTGGTGATAATTTACATGGATTGATGAAAGAGGCTGTTTTGGCACCAGAAGTCCACCAGGTTAGCAAATGTAGGTGTCCAGATTTTAGGGGCAAAAGGACTTGTTCTGACCAAGCACTGTCCTCTCTAATACAATACAAGCCATGAGGACCCCTAGAATTAATTCTCAACACAAGGTCAACATCTATGATTAAAATAGAACATTTTTGTTTAAATGTCCTATTGAAGCATTTCAGAGTCAAGGAATTTGCCACCAAGCTGTGATAAAAATTGCTAATTATTGTCACTGATGAGGAGCCAGGGCAGATTTGAAACTGGATTTTATCTAACAACTGGGCCTCATTAAACTTTGCCAGCTAAACTGAAGACCCTGTTATGATGAATTTGTTTACTGTACGAGTCCTTTAACTTAGATTGCTTCTTCAGTCTCTTTAGTAAGCTAAAATAGACAGGACACCTACCCCAACCTTTATTCCACAGGATGATTTCTCAAGTCGTCACCTTCCTTGTGGCTTTTACATGATGGCTCTCGAGTAGTTCTACATCTTTCTTAAAATGTAGACAGCAGAACAGTATTCCTGTAGTGGCTTGAAACTTCAGTACACCCAAAATTCAACTCTCTGTTGCCAAAGGAACATTTAAAACTAAAGTACTCAAAGCCAAAACCCATAAGCTCTAGGTTTCTTTGAAGTATACATAAAGTTAGTTTTCAGTAGACAAATTTGAATTGACAAATGTTAAAGTAATCACAAACATACACACTGGTACTATGAAAAGTTGGATAACTTGGTCTGAAGGTTACTCAGTGGTAAAATTAGTTCGTTAAGATTGCTGTATTAGACACCAGTGAAGAAAATGGAGGACTAACTTAATGGGTTAAAAAGAAAAGATGAGGAAAGGAAGAATATTAATGCAATCTCAACCTTCAGTAGAAGGCAGGTAAATGCTGCACAGAGGGAATACGGGAGAATTTCAATGCTGAAGACACAAACAATATCATTGGTGCAACATCCTGGAGCCAAAGAAGGGGATGTGAAGGGGAGAGCTGAGTAAAAGCAGCCATGTCTACCTTTTTACTGTATGCACAAATAGCACAGAATAACATGGTGCTCTCTGAAAGCAACTGGGAAACGGAAGAGATCAGGAGGAGCCCCCAACTGATGCCCAGCTAGCAGCACCAGATGCATTTTCTGAAGTGCGATGGCAAAGCAATCATCATGGATGATACTGTATTTTGCAGATAGCAGATGTGGCCAATTAGGAGCAATACGTGAATGCACACAAACAACAGAAAGACACAAATCAACAGCTTCCAGAGCAGCACTGCACTAGCTACTGGGCACCTTTCCATGCTGAGATGCAGCCTTTTCAGGGAAGTTTACTTTGTCTGGCAATGTTGGAAAGTCATGAGCATATAGGGATAGGTGTAGAAGATATCCAGGACAGGATATAAACCTTGAAGAATAGCTATAGAAAGACAATAGTAGTAGAAGAAAAGAAAAAAAAAAAAAAAAAAAAAGAAAAGGGTTTTTTTTTCAATTTTTTTTGGAGAAGCAAAAGCCAGGAAAAAGCTATTTTCTGCTGTACTCTTAAGATATACAAGCTGAAAGCTGAACACCCACAGCCTGGTTACAAAGCTACAGAGTGAGGATGTGTGCATGCACCTATCAATGTGCATCTGTGCTCCACAGGATCCCCAGACACTGAAACATTCGATGTCTGACACTCACCATTCGAAAAGGTGTGTTTCAAGCAAATGTCTGTTGCTGGAAGCAGTACAAACTACACAACAAAAGAAAGAAAAAAAAAGAAAAAAAAAAAAAAAAAAAAAAAAAAAAAAAAGAAGTAAAAGGTTTTATACAGCTTTTATGAAAAGAGCAGTTAACACAAATAGTCACATGTCTGAGCAAAAATACAACATGGGGCAGTGATCTTCAGTCATTTTCCACAATATTCAGATATGGAGAAGCATCAGTAATATATTTTCTTCTCAATTGCCCTTTTTTCACAGCTACAGAAAGAGATGATTTATTTAAACACACGTAATGCATATAGGGTAAGTCATGCAAACACCCCAACATAGCACCGATATACTGAAATTCAACTATATAATTCATAGGTCAGTCTATTTTGTAAAAATAAGGATTTTTTTCTCTCCAGAATGATATTTGCTATATATTTTTAAGCAGCTATATTTATGATTTAGTAAAACCATTATTAGTGTTGAATATCGTAAAGTCATTAACTTGGTACCAAATCCCCCATCCACCCACAAGAGGAAAATAAGGAGGTAAGAGGAAACTGCATTCCTGGCATGCAAAGTCCGATGCTTCCTGCCAATGAATACTGCAAAGCAAAATACTGCAGCTGTTGGGAATGCCAAGAAATCATTTTTGTTCTGAAGGACACTATGATCCAGTGAGCAGGACTGTCCCACATGTCAGATGCCCCTGAGGAATTTTACTGACTCCTTGAAAGCAGCATGGACAGTCCCATGGAAATGCACCCTCCATGTTCCAGAAGTGCTGAGGACATTTATTCTTTCCTCTGTTGCTACTGGCTTTTCTACATCTTTTTTCCCATTTCTCTCTGTTCCTTTTCTCTATTCAAGTATTACGCATATAGATCCAAATTCTGACCGATTCTGAGGAGCATATCTAACTCCCAAATTTAAGAATTAGATGGAGAAAATTCTTAGGAAGAAGTTACTAACATGACATCTTCTGTAAACGATTTGGTCTCCTCTTGTTCAGGAAGGCAGTTTGGGACCTGTGGATGTCTGAAATGGACTCATTATCCGTATTAGTCCTGAATATAAAGAAAGGTATAGCTCTGCTCTGGAGAAAGGTGCCCCAATTTTTGCTTGGGAGACCTACCGTTGGAGGATACATTTCCAACACACTTAATAACCTCTTTTAAATAGAAGAGCACTGGAGAAAACAGGATGAAAATGGGCACAACTCCAACATCCTCAGTCTAGAGAGCTGATTGCCTTCACTGTTTAGAATGCAATTGTAAGCCTGAACAAGATGAAAAGTAATCCTGATCTCATAGCTCAGTAATCTCCACTTAGTGGCAGGCAGAGATCTCTGATGCCCATTAAATCTTGTAGATGTGTAGGTGATTTTTTTATTATAATAATGTTAGTTGCTGCTGATCCGGGTTACTCTGTTCCTGCATGGTACTTGAGCAGAGCTTTATGCTTCAGGAGCATAAAGCAAATTCTCTGACATGGGCAACTCTGCATCCACTGCCTCCTTTCCTACGGGAAGTTTCCTTTTAACTAAGATGAGTTAGAAGCCTCCTGGAAGGCACCTGCGGTGCCTGGGGTCCTTCTGTCATTGCTGAGGTTGATGGCACTTGACTCATAGTCTGATTTTTTTTTTTTTTTATGTCAAGTAGATTGAGTGAAGTCTTTCCTTTGCAATTATTTGGTCATGGCAGGAATTCTGGAAATACTGTACTACCCTATGTAGGCCAATATGTATGGGACTGGACCAGTATTCAAGTGTTGGAACCACTAGCTGAGGAAAAGGAAAATGTGCTATCTAGGCTTTTGAAGATAGGGTTGAGTGCCATTACTAAGGCTCAGAAACTGCTATTCCTTGTATCCTAGCTGTTCCTATCTTCTCAAGAAACAGCAGGTATCAGTCATTTGAGTCCAGTAAGACACTACCTTCATCAATGAACTGTGGCTTATGAAGGGCATCAAGTACAGTGAGAGCCAAACCCACGCTTCTCCATAGATTGCACTGGGCATCACTGGTTTTTGAAAGCAAATTGAGGTCACTGTCCCTTCCAGCATCAGCTGGAAGTGGAAGGCTTACTCCTATGAGTGCTACGAGGTAGGAGGGGCTGAAAACTCCACAGGGCTTCACAGTCCTGACTTGCACGTAGTTAACAGCATAGTGCAGATGGGTTATTAACCCAGACGTACATACTGCGAGGCTGCCAGGAGCCTTTCCTAAGTCAGTGACAAAAGAATTTATTTTGGTGCCTGGCAGAGTTCTGCCAGGTGACATTTTTAATCCGTTGAAATTTGTAAAATGTATAATGCGTACATCCAAAGATTAATGACATGCAGGAGCACACTTCTTCATAAATTATTGCAAAGAATCTAGATTATATGGTCTTTCAGAACTATTGTCCATTTTTCGGTCAGTCTAGTGATTGGCTTTAATGCCTTAGTTCTAACAAACATGTGCCCAGGGGCTCACACTGAAACGGGGCTGGGCCTTTGCAAAGTCAATAGTTTATTTACTGACTAAGAATAAAGCACCAGGGAAGATGTTTGAAGATGTTAGCAATGCTTTTCATTAGCTGAAGATGGCATTTAGGTCTTGATCATGGCATGTTTATTCATTAGGTTGAGTGAAATCACAGGCCTGTTTGCAGGGTGAAAGTAACAGTGAGACCTGGTGAGGCAAAAGAAAGGGAGAAAAGGCGGAGCCTGTGTGTGTGCATTCACCTCTTTGAGGAGGAAAAAAATCAACAAACCAACAATGGAGACGATTTTGTGCCTTCTTGAAAACCAAGCCAAAGTAACAGAAAATACACTGAAAGGCAGTAAGTTTCTTTTGCCTCAAAGCTGTTATCAACGACATTTGTTAAGACATATCTCCTAGATGCGGCTTAACCACTGATAAGCTTAAGAAATCAATTTTCTTTGCTAAATACACTTAAAGTTTAGATGGATTAATTTGTTTCTATCAGGAAAAATAGTAAGTTCAGTCCCAGCCTATCTTCTTCACAAGACTTTTTATTATAAATCTCCTTTTTCTATTGAATTGACTCATACATTCTTCTTTCTACTTGGATGTACCAAGTTAAGGGGGTTGCTTTTCTCAGTACTTCAATCTGTCTCTATCATCCTCCCTGTGCCCCTGCTGTGGTGAGCTCCCCTCAGCCTGCAAAAGCATGACTTTGGTTTTTGCTGACACCCAGGAATTGCACCTTTCCCATTCCCTGGGCTTGGTAAAAGGAAACACTCACAAACTGCGCATTTTTTGCATAAAGAAATCCGCAGCATGGGACATCTCAGCCTGTGCCTGGAGGAAATCACTGCAGCCTGGGGCTGGGAAGGGACACCCTAGCACCCTCTGTCATCGTCTGTACAACCAGTAACTGGTAAAAGCAGTAGTACAATGAAGACCACCTATTCTACAGACACCTCCATGGCCATGTGTGGGCTCCAGGACAGGAGAGCAGCCCAGATAACCAAGGATCCGGGGAGGCAGCCTTCCGGGTGGGATGCTGCAAGTCCCTCGACAACCTGACGGAGGGTAGATTTGGGCTGAGGAGGAGGGGTCTTCTTTTGTCTTTGTCTCGGTTTCTAATGACGATGTCACACTATTTCCATGGCTGATCCTGCTGCTTAGCTGGGTCGCAAAGAATTAAAATGGAGAGCAGCATTTTAAGACTACATGCGACAAAGTCCGTTGCTTGAAATTCGGGTCCCTTCTCCCCCTGCCCCTCCCCAGCTTCCAGCAATCATTTATTATAAAGGGGTTTTATGATACAAATTTGATAATCTCCCATACACATTGGCACTGTTCTAATTGGAGTTGTAAGCCCATAAAATTCAAGCCCTTTGTTTTCATGAAGGCCACAAGGTTTTAAAAGATACTATTGTACCGCCTAAAACCCATAAAATTGTCACTAGGGACTGATTAAACAGTCCTGAATTGAAACAGTGCGGATTTTGTCTAGGTCCTTTTCATGCACAACAATGCTCTTTTCAACTCCCAAGACAAAAGGAGGTTTAAGGAGCGATTTTCTGGGAGATTCTTCTAAGATAACCCCATCCATATGGGAGACAAGGTGGCCAGCAGCTGAGACGGATAAAAAAAAAAAAAAAAAAAAAAAAAAAAAAAAAAAAAGAGGAAAAAGGGTTTCGGATGGCAGGAGGAAAAATAAAGGGAAAGAGGGGAAAGACAACAACAAAAAAACCCCCAGGTGACACAGAGGCTGTATTCCCCCTGCTCCTTCCCGCACATCACAGAAGCCCAGTCCGCTCTGCATCTCCCCCTTGGCACAAGGAGGGAGCATGTCCAAGCAGGGAAGGGGATGCAGGTGGGAGGACCGACGTCTCTCCATCCTTCCCGCGATGCTGCCGCCGCCGTCCCACTCCCGGGGGTTTCCAAGGATGTGTAAGCGGCATGACACATCCCAGAGGTGCATTTGGGCCGAGGTAACTTCCTTCCAGGGAATAATAATTTTAAAAACAATCAAACAAACACACACACACACAAAATTTAAAACAAACCAACCACCAAACTAAACACTAAAAAGCTTCTGCGGGTCCTTTTGCCTCCGCCGCCTTCCCTCGGCGGGCAGGTTGCCTCCATCAGTCCCCATGGGATCTTCACTCTCAAATATTCCCGCCGCATTCCTGACCATCGGCTCCCGTCGGAGGGATGGAGGCAGCCGGGCTTGCCTGTATTTCAAAGAGACCTGGTTCTGGGGGCTTTCGAGGGTTTTTCCCCGTTGCTAGGACAATTATATGATTTTTTTTTCCTCCTCCCTCCAATTAATAAAATCAATAGTTCTGCAAAGCGTTTCAAACCATAATTTTCGGGGCGTTAAAAGACATCCTTATTTTCTCCGGGCTACCCTTCTCCAGCCGATCTTTGGAAGAGGCACATACTAACGGGAAGATGGGTTTAACCCCGGACCCTGCCTAAGCGGCTCTGAAAGAGACGGCAACGATCGGCGGCCCCGCGCTGCGCCCACCGGCCGGGCTGGGCGGAGGAAAACCCGCACCGGAGCCTCCGGGGCCTCGGCCAGCTCCGGCCATCGCCGCCCGAAACGAAAATTAGGGGAGCCTGCAGGGACGGTGGGCTCCGGGCTCACCCTTCCGCTAGGAAATATCCCCAGGGTTACAGGGGGACGCTTGCGGCAAACTTTATTCGCCGTTTACCGGCGCCCGTGGGTAAAATTAACGAATTTGATAAGTGAAATTGCGCTGGCGCGATCAAGAGAATTATTTAAGCTTTTATGGCACAGGCGGTAACCCTACAAAAAAAGCCCCAATCGTCAAAACAAAAACAAAAACAAAACACTTATCCGCCGGGAAAAAAAGTTATTTGCCAAAAATCATTTTATTAGTCACTGGAAGAATCAGCTATTTTAAAATAATCTAGGTCGCTAGGGTCGTTATTATTTTTTAACACGGAACCTCTGGAAAAGGAGCAGGAGGAGCGCAGGTTTGACAAAAAATAGAGGCGCACCCCCGGCCCCCGCGCCCTGTGGCGAGCCCGGCGGAGGCGGGGGCCCCCCGGGCCGGGTCGGTGCCGCTCGGCCGGCCGCTCTGCCCCGCCGCAGCCCCCGCCGCCGCGCTCCGCCGCCCGGCCCGCCCGCCCCAATCCGGCGGAGCCCCGACGCCTTCCCCGCACCGGGAACCCCGAGGGTGAGGGGGGTGGGGGACGCGACACCCCGCGCCCGTGGGATG
>NW_015090839.1:7120129-7124492 GCF_001431845.1 Calidris pugnax | reverse complement strand
CGGGGGGCTGGCGGGGCAGCCGCGGCAGGGCTCCCCGTCCCGCACCAGCACCGGCACCACCACCCGGCGCAGCAGGGCGGGCGGGCGAGGCGGCGGGGGGGTGCCGGGGCCTTCGCTCCGAGCCCTCTTCATCTTGTAGCGGTGGTTTTGGAACCAGATCTTCACCTGGGTGGGGGTGAGGCTGAGGAGCCGGGCCAGCTGCTCCCGCTCCGGCGCCGAGAGGTACCGCTGCTGCCGGAACCGCCGCTCCAGCTCCAGCGTCTGCGCCTTGGAGAAGAGCACCCGCCGCTTCTTCTTCTTCTCCTCGGCCTCCGAGCCGCGGGAGGGGAGCGGCCTTTGGGTGGAGTCGGGCAGGCTCAGCTCCGGGCCGCTCTCGTCGGAAGCTGGGGACAGCGAGGGGGTTAGAGAGAGGGGGCGGCCGGGACCGGGGCGCGGGGAGGGCGGCGGGCCGTCGAGAGCCGGATCGTCTCCCGCTGGGAGAGCCCCGGCTGTTTACCGGGCCGGATTAATCCCAACAGTCAACATGGGGTGTGAGCTACACCCCCTCCGAATACATTAAACATAAACTACGGGACGGAGGAGGTTTCCTTCCCCCCGCCCCCGCGTCGGGAAACGCGGGCTCTTCCCCGGCCTCAGTCCCCACTCGGGCACGGCCGCTCCGCCGCCCACGGCCCGGGGGTTTGCGGGCCGGTAGGGTAACCCCCGGTAGGGTCTGTGCTCTCGCTCGGTGCTAAAACGTAATACGGGGCTTTCATTACTCCCGGTCCTTTCATTCCCGCTTCTCTCCAGCCGCTCCATTACCTTTAATATTGAACTTATCCCCCTGGGGTTCCCGCGTCCCTTCAAAGGACGGTGTCCCCCTCCTCACACACAGGTAGGGGTTGAAGGCCGTACCTCTGCGGCACCCTCGCTGTGTGTGAGGCAAGCCCGACGTGCCACACAGCTGGGCTTGTGAGCGGGATGGGCTTGGGAGCAGGATGGGCTTGTGAGCTGGCCGCGATGGCGAGTGCCTGGGGCGAGGCGGCGGCGGCCAGGGCAGCGCGGGGAGGCGAGGCACGGGGGGGTGCTTAGCTTCCCTCTGCCCTGCGTGGGGTGGCCTGAAACCCCTCCGGCACAAAAAGGCAGGATTCCTTGCAACATTGAAACGGGAAAAATAACATAAAATAAAAAAACAAATAATCCGGGAAGCGAGCTTAAACGATAAACGCAGAGAGAAGGGCGGACACAACCTGAGATTTTCCTTCCTGCCATAGCTGGGAACATGCACCTAGGGGAAAAAACAAATCTTTTCTCTCTTAAGCTCGTGGCCGGGTTGTTCCTGCTGTTTCATTGTTGCAATTCAGTAATATTCTATAAAATTCCCAGCCTGGATCCCCCCGATCCTGTAGGCTACGCACGCTGGCGATTCCCTTCTTTGCATCTTCCCCAGAGGAAGTGGGAAAACAAAAAAAAAAAACAAACAAAAAAAAAGAAGATAGCTGTGCGGAGACGGCGAATTCCTGTCCGTTTCATACTCACAAGGATAGTGATTTCTGTCTGTTTCTGTCCACCCTCGGTACGGCGAGCCGATGTAGTTCTCCGCCGAGTGGTGATGGTCAGAGGCTTGCTTTATGCTATTAGCATCCTGCTCTGGTAAATCCAAAATGCTCCTCACTGTAAAACTGATCCTGCCAGATGTGGCCATGGTAGGTTGTGCACACACACCCCCAAAAAAATATCGTCCCAAAGCCCCGAACCCCCTCCCTTAAAAGCTGCGAGGAAAGGACTGCGCCCAGTTACTGGGGAATCTCTTGGCTCAAGAGGACCTTCCCTTCCATCGCCACCTAACCCCAAATATTAGTGTCGTTTACAGAGGTGTCCTGTTTATATAAACAGTCCTCCCCACTGCAAACACTGCCTGCTTTCAAACCGTCCCTGTCTATAGGATGCTAAGTACCTGAATTAGTCAAGTGCTAAAGCCCTAATGGGAGTAGGTGTAACCCCCCCTCCCGCCACCCCCATGAGAGAATAACCCGTTACCTCCCAAAGACAGCAGGAAACAGGCTTCATCATTACATATTCTGTCTGATTAGCCAAAAGTGGGGACAGATAATGGTAATTGTTAGCAGTGAATAACATCTTGGGTGGCATGTGGATGACCAACAACCACCCCCCTCCATCCGCCACCAAAGCCACCAGCGTCCCTTCTATCTGCAGACAAAGTGAATCCTCCCAGGACATCCGCAGAGCCTGTCGAGAGCCCCCTCCCCGCTTCTCCCTCTTTATTTCCCCCCGTCTTCCCTCTCTCTTTAAACCTGGAAGGAATTTAAGTCGTTATTTGTTTTATTTCCCCGGGCTGCTTTCCCGTGCTACCTCCAATTCTCCCACTTGCCATTGGCAGGTTTCCTACCCTCAACGGGGGATTTTTCACACCTGGGCTGAGCTGTCGGCGGGGAAGGCTGGCGGGTGTGTGCCTTGAGGGTATGGGATCTCCGGGTTGGTTTTTGTTGTGGGGGGTTTTGGGGAGGTATCTTTTTTGATTTCTTTTTTTATTTTTTTTTGGGTGGTAGTGGCGAGGGGGGGCGGGATGTGTGTGTCGGTTTGTTTTCTTTTGCCTCTCCTGGGCACGGTGGATGGGATGCACCTTTCTCTCGGGAAAGGTGATGGTGTGAGCTTGGCTGGGGTAAGGCGGGCAGCCCGGCACAATCGGTCCACGAGCAAGAGTCGGGATGAGGCGTAGGGAAGATTTTTTTTTTTTTTTAGCACCATTTTGCGTTGTTCTAACCCAAGGAGTATCCCCCTCGGGCGGCTGAAACGATTCCAGCTGGGAGAGCTGGGAAGAAAAGATCAAACACGGCGCGTTTATTTATCCGCCGTCTCCCGTCCCCGCCGAGCGCCGCCGCATCTGCCGAAAGCAGCAGCCGACAGCCCCGGAGCCCCGGCCCCCCCCGGACTCCCCCGGGCAGAGGGCTGAGGACATGGGCTGGGCACATCCCGGCGGCAGCTCCGCGGTCCCCTCCGCGGGACAAACGCCTCCGCGCAGCTATTTATCGGGCGGCCCCATCCCCCCGCCAAGCCGCAGTCGGGCTCTGCCCAGCCTCGGGGGGTGCCGAGGACTTATTAAAAAAATAATATGATATAGAAATAAGGAGCAAATGCAAAACTGCGGTGGCGGGGCTCGGTCCTCAGCCGCGGGGCAGGGGCAGAATTAGGCGCGATTAGCCTGTTTTCACGCTGGTCGCGTAGCGTGGATCGAGCCGTGGGGACCACAGAGGGCGGGGGTGGGACACGCTCCCCACCCGCACCCGCAGCGCCCGTCCCCGTCGCCTCCCGCCGGGTTCGTGGGAGGGACGCGTCTAGAAAATACCAGTGGGAGGCGAATTCAGCTGGATGGAGGAAAGCCCGGAGGGAAGGAGACACCTATCCTCCCCCGAGCAGACCCGCTTTCCCTCGAATGCCGGCCAAGGCACACACAGCGCGGTCCCGTCGGGCAAAACGGGCTGAAATGGCGTGAAATGGTGTTCCAGGCGCGCAGCCTGGAAATAGAAGCCCAGATACACGCCGAGCCGCTCTTCTGGCCGGCAGCTTTGTTGGTTCAAATTTCCCTGTCCAAACAGACATCTATAAGCTATTGTGCGTGGCTTATATTTATCCATCCCCGCACTCGCCCCTCGGCCCTTCTCCCCGCCCGCCCCCGGCCGCCGGTACCCCCTCCCCGCCTGGCTCTGGGTGCCGCTTCTGGAAGCAGTTACACTTCACGGGGAACGCGTCAATAGAGCAATAACGACGAGGGGGAGGAGAGATTTATATCAGCGAGGTTTGCGGGCGAGATGAACGGGGCACAAGACTCCATTTGGCCAACTTCCCGCATATTTCTTCGGGACTGGACAGGCTCCATATAAACGATTCCCAGGCCGTG
Source organism: Calidris pugnax (assembly GCF_001431845.1). Taxonomy (NCBI): domain Eukaryota; kingdom Metazoa; phylum Chordata; class Aves; order Charadriiformes; family Scolopacidae; genus Calidris; species Calidris pugnax. The sequence continues at coordinate 7,120,594 of NW_015090839.1, read as the reverse complement.
ATTACTGCAGCCACCTATCAAGCGTGCCTGGTGACAGTAGTTATCTTCCCCGCTCCGAGCACAGCCTCCCAGCCGTCCTGGGTGGTCGGAGCGAGGGGAGCACAAATACATGCCAACTGCTAGGCCGTGAACAAAAGGGAAATGTAGCCCTATGTCCCGGACCTGTTGGAAGCATTTGTTCCAGTCAAGATTTTGCATTTGTTCAGATCTGGAATAATAGGTGATTGACGCCTTCCCACAATGTGCTTTAACTCGCCGGGATAAATCGGAGCTTGTTCCTTGTTGTCATGGTTTTCAATAGGGTTCAATGGGATTGAACCACTATCGACTCTGCTTTACGTCTCCGGCAGCCCCGTCCATACAAATTTATTAGTTATGTCTTTTTAAATGAGATTAAATTGAAACGACGTGGCCGTCCTCGGCGGAGCGGCTCCTCCCGCCGTCGCCCCGGTCCCCCCGCCGCCC
>NW_015090839.1:7083498-7120004 GCF_001431845.1 Calidris pugnax | reverse complement strand
GAGGGGCGGGGGCCGGCGTTCAGGGAGCCACAAGCTTATACAGTATCCGAGGTGGCTCTTCTGAGGAGTTTGCCAAGGACCCTCTAAAGAAAGCGCAAAAAACTTTGCAAGGAAAAAAAAAAGTCAGGATGAGAGAAAGAGAGTCTACTTCAGTGACCTCTCTTAGCCTTTTAATCTATTTAACATCCTAAGCCCACACTGATGTGTAGAAATAAGTAAATGGTACTCTTCAAGCCTTAAGAGCTCTTCAGCATCAAATATTTGCACTTACTCTTAGAGTTTTTCTCAAATAGCGCAAGACACATTCTCCTTGGACGAGCCGAGCTGTCTAAATATACCTACGCATTGTTATCGGCGGGAAATAGTTCGCTTCAAAGGGAGAACGCAATAACCTGAAATGTTTCATCTCTTGTTTTGCTTGGGACCCACTTGGACACTTTTCAGCTCTGTCTGCCCGGCCTCATTTCGGGGTTTGCCGGGTCAGGTTTCACCCCCGCCCGCCACAACTCGGCGTTGGGGCCAAGGGAGCGCTCTGCCCCACGGCACCCCAGACCCGCCGCCCCCCCGGGCGTGACGGCATGCTGTGACCCAGGGGTGGGTTTGCCTCTCGCCCCTCTGCACAGGCCGCCCTGCCGCCCCACGGTGCCCCCGGACAACCGGTAGCCTCGGGGTGCCAACCAGAGCCGCCTCTTCCCCGACGGCACCCATGGGGATGAGACGGGGCAGGCATTTCCTCGGGGATGCTGCACATCCCACGCGTGTGCTCCACCCGCAGAGGCGGTGAGGACCGCAGGGAGGTCCCGTAGCAGGTGACACTCCGTCCAGCGGCCAGCCTGTCTCCGTGGGCCCACGGGGTGAGACCGTGCCCGTCTTCGTGGGCCCTCAAGGGACGGCTGCGTGTGCCCGGTCGCCCCGTCTCTCCAGCTAAATCCACGGAAGCACTTCAGGGTCCCCACGGGCGTTTAAACGAATTTTCACGCTTCCAACAGGATGAAGAATAGAATCACAGAATCGCCTAGCGTGGAAGGGACCTTTAAGATCATCTAGTCCAACCATTAAAAAAAAACCACACACACCCCCAAAAACCCCCACCCAAACAAAAGACACACACCAACACTAAACCATATTCCTTTTAAAAGGATTTAAAATGAAAATGTTTGTTGGTTTCCGCGTTTTTCGCAGCGCGCTTTTCAGCCCGCTCGCCGACGGCCGCGTTGGCGGTTTGGTTGCGGCTCATGTGAGGAGGATGAGGAGGAGGGGAACCGGCCCTGACCCCCCTCCCACCAGCGGCCGGAGCTGGGCGAAGTGGGGGCGCGGTGGACGCCACCCTCCGCGGGACTGCGCGGCCGCGGCCACCCCGCCACCCGCCGCCACCTGAGCTGTGAGCGGGCTGCTGGCACGGAGCGGGGGATTTGAGGGAGAACCGCGGGGTTTCCAACCCGAGATGGGGCCGGACCCTTTTGGGATAGCCCGGGGCCGGCTCGGCTCGTCCCGTCGGGGCTCCCGCCGCGCTCTTGCCCGGCTCCCCTCCCCACCGCCCCTGCCGGGGGAGTCGGGCTGTTAAGAACACCTCCGACCACCTGAGAAAATACCAGCTTCTTCTCTCTCTCACTCTCTCGGTCTCTCTTTTTTTTTTTTTTTTTTTTTTTTTTTTTTGAATGGGCTCATTTATTGTGCTCAGTGGAGGATTGCAAAGCAGATTGACCAAATCGATGTATGTGGGGTGTGCAGAATTCGAGCGTTTTCCTCAAATAGTGGATTGTGTCTACACCTCGAGCGAGGGGAAAAAAAAAAAAAAGAAAATATTTACATGAATACAAGCGCCAGTTTGGCTCTGGTTCATGTATTCCCGGCTTTAAGGAGGAACTCTCCATAGCGCTGAGCCAGGCGAGCAGCGCTAACAGCCAGGAGTCCTCTCGCTGGGAGGTTCCAGGCTGTGTTGCGGGCTCAGGAAGTTTGCGGGGTTAGGTTAAATCGTTGGGATAAAAGCTACCGAGACAACACACCTCGCCAGGCTCACACCCACGGGTCGGCTGGTGACTGGAAACTGAGGCACGGAAAATGGGTGACTTGGCAAACATCACAAAAAAGCTTTTTCCAGAGCTGGCAAATGGACCCCTGAGCAACAGCTTCCTTTCTCTAGATTACTGGAATTTAATAATTTAATTTGTATACAATGTATCTGCGAGGGAGTTAAACTCAGTACTTTACCGAAAAGAAAACCTGACTTCACAGAATTCAATATGAGTTTTACAATTGGTTTGAAAACAGGCAGGATTCCACCTTTCTATAAAAACAAATAATCCTCTACTTTATTTGTTTTCAATAACGAACATTTCCATAATGTTACACTCTTTTCCTTCATCATCTCCTGAAAATAGTATCTTTCCCTCCAAACAACTAACTGGCTTTGAGCTTTGAATTTTGCTACAAGCTCTTCTTTGTCTTCTTGGTTTGCAGCTGACGTTCATTGTGGTACATTTTCGAATTATCGTGGAAATATTGTGGGCAATATTGTGGAAGGAGTGCAATGTATTTCCGTGTGTTGTATTTGTTTCTCTTTCCCGGTAGAATAATGTAATTTGCTTTTGGCTGTAGCTTTTTCTACTTCCTAATGCTTCCTAACAATCTACACCTTTTTCTATGGCTCCTTTATTTCCTCTTTCCGTGACTATTTCCCAGTCTAAGTACATACATACATCGACTTTAACCTATTAGAAACTTCAACAAACTTAAACTAAACTTCTTTCTTTCATGGTCAGTTTTAAAGATTCTTATTCTTCAGTGCACTAACTCCCATCCCTCTCAAATCACGACTCCCTCTGCTATCAGACTTCTTTTGGTTTTACAGATCTAATTAATTGAAAATAAATAATAATTATTAAATCTGATACGTGCAAAGCATGCTATCCAAGGCTTACACTTTCTCTGAAACCCTCAGTTTTCTATTCTGCATTTAAACAAGAGACTTTACTTCTTGGAGCAGGGATTACCCACAGCAGTGGAGGATTCAGGGTTGAGCTTTTCATTTGCTCTCTGTGATCATCCTGGAGGAATTATTTTGCAAATTGACTGCAAGCAAAGCAGCAAGGGACAAGCCCTCCCGGCTCTCTAAGTTGTTTTGGGATGATCTTGTGCAGAGCCAAACTGGCATGGACGTGAGGGGGGCTGCCCAGCTGCCTGGGCTTTCCTGCCCTTGTGCTCCTTGGAGCTCAGCTCTCAGGAATGGCTCAGGGGGTGAGGCTTTCGCTTCCCTGTTGGCACATTCCCCTTGGGCAAGCGGAAAATGGCCACTGGGGTTACCTGGGTCATGAAACTGCAGCAGTTTCTCTGTTACCAGCAGGCTGGAGTATGGGCTCTGCACCTACCACTGCTACAATGCCATTCACCTCCTCACCCCATGTTCATCCCACACTCCCCCCCTCATGGGACATACAGGGGGGCAATATCAAGTTCCAGACAAAGGGAAAGCGCTCTCCCTTGGGCCCGGATTGAGCTGCTGTAGCTGGAGTGTGGTGCCCATTTCCCTCCCTGCTATAACACATCTGTGCAAGATCACAGAATCACAGATGTGCAGGCTTAAAGGTGTAGGTGCCATCTCTGGAGCCCCGAGAGCAGCCAGTACCATCCATGACCTTGAAAGGGGTTGCTCTAGAGCAGAAGTAGTGACTTTGCCCCAGATACCCCTGGTGTTTAGGCACGAGCCTCCCCCCTTTATTCCAGTGGAAATTTGGAGCCTAAAGACTCTTGAGAGTCTGGCCCCAAAACTGAAGTGTGTGGTGCTAGGAACACAGCAAGAATGGTAAGACAAAAGTAAAGCCTTTAAGCAGTTGTTGAGACACTGCAGTAGAGGACAGGAGTGTCCCTGAGGGGTGCTGTCCTGTCACCAACACCATCACCTCCAAAAGATCTTCACAAAGGCAAGAAGCATTTTGTGCTTTGGACAGCTTACAAGAGTATATATTGGATTTCAATGTATAATTCTTTGTCCTACACTGTAATATATCAATTACATTTTTAAGTAGTTGTTAAATTCTGATAAATATCCTCTGTTGGTAAAATTATATTAAAATCTGATGCATGACCTCTACTAGAATAAAATTGGCACCCAAAATTTTAAACTTAAAAATGATCCTTTAATGATTTTCGTAAGGTATTATTTTCTTCCTGTGTGACGTGCCAAGTCACCAGGAGGTAACAGTGCTCTGGCTACATACACACTGACTGACTGGCTGTCACATATGCTGACTGGTGAGCAGGCTGCTGCCAAGCCAAATACTTGTTTCCTGTTGGTGAGACAATATTTTGGGCTTTTTCTCAAGCCACTAGATCTCACAAACCTCCTGGGATCATAATTGGTTCCGAGACTTCCGACCGCCTATCAAATTTGATCGAGTTTTTTTTTTTTGCAGATGGAAGGCAGAAAATAAGATTGTGTGAGTTTTGCATTTTGGGAGATCAAGCTAAAAAGGCACGTTTGTCTGTCAACCAAAAATGTTAAGAAAAAAGGTGTCTCATGGCTGTTTCTAGAATTGAAAGATTTGTCCCTGATACTGCAGGTAAAAAAGATATAAACACAGAAAGTCGCAATTGCCCTCCACAGCTTCTTGCCACTCTCAGGCTGAATTCTCCTTTCACTTACACACTGTTGACTACAGCTGCCTTTAAAATGTTGAGTAGAGTAACTCTGCTGACTTCAAGAGCATTCAGCTGGGTGAAGCAGCGCTGGCTCTGCCGTGCCACACAATAAGTGACAGAGAGGCTTGGGCTGCACAAGAAGTTACCACGAAAGAGTTTACAGGGGAAATAATCACTTCCAGTCTACAGCTTTTTCAGCTTCACTCTGGCATGATATTGAGCTGCTTTTTTCCCCCCCTATATATAGTCCATTAATTGTATAAAACACTGTCAAAAATTCTACAAAAATCCCCAAGATTGTGGGAACAGATATTTTGTAATGGACTCACTGCTAAACCAGCACTATTGAAAGCATCCGTGCTTCGGTCAGGACTGCTCTGTGTGTGCTTTTGTTCACTGAAGCTATTTAAACGGCCACAGTTCTTGAGGCAGATACGCTATGAATCATGTGTGGAAACAGCTGCTGCAAGAACATTTCAAAAGAAAAGTTATTTTGGGGTTTTACTCACCTGCAGACCTAGTGACATCACATTAAGTAGCAGCTTTCAAAATGTGACTGCTGAAGCTCCCATAAAAGATCCAGGAGCGATTTCTCATAAAGTTTTCAGCCAGGCAGCAACACTATTAAAAAAGGAAATAGTAATTTTTACTGGCTGGCAGCAATTAACAACAGGAAAATCCCATTTGCTTTCACACCACTTCAGCCCCACTTGCCGGCAGGCTCCTCTCCCAGCGCAGCTCCACGCCAGAGCTCAGCTGCTGAGCACACCACCCATTCCCTTTGAGAAGGTAATGTTTATGGATACTCACAGGCATACTTTTGGTGGGGTTTTTTTCTTTATTTTTATTTTTTATTTTGGGTAGACTTGTGTGATGGTTTAGAGCCATGTACTCCCCTGGAGAGCAGTTTGAAACCCTGCGGATGCAGAAGGAGGGCAGGGTCTGTGTCTGCCTCTCGTCCTACAAAAACAGCCAGCAAATCCCCAAGCAGGCTTGTCAGAGAAGGAGCTGGCTCAGGCATCAGGCAAATCCTGAACACACAGGCTACGTGGAAAAGGGAGGACAGAAAGCCAGGGGGCTGGAAGAACACACAATAACTAATAGTGAATAAATGACTGCTGACCCTCCCCATCCCTGCCCTCCTTTTCAAGCTGATCCCAGGGTAAGGTTGTACATCAGCTGTTTTCTTTATGAGTCTTCAGTCAGTTCCACACACAGTTTTAAACTCAGCTGAATCATCTTATAGCTTCTTTGGTAACTGATTGTGTGCTAACATTCTTCCCAAATTAAAATACTTGCAATTAATCTCAGTCCATCTTGTCTGTAATAATCTCTCAGCTTTTTGCAGGACAAGCACTAACCACTCAAAACACTGAGCAGTCAGTTCTTCTGTTAGAATGAGAGCAATTTAGTTTTCGGGTACTGCAGCTAAGCGAGAGCTCTCACTGAAATTCTCAAAGTTACGTTATTCTGCAAACCAGGTTTGGGAATACCCCTTTCCTGCCTCTGGTCTCGGGCATTGGATGAATATAAAAAACAGTTCCAAGATTTTCTCCCTCATATTGCAGTGCTTAAGCCTGCTAACAGGAAGGAAGAACAGTGGATGATTAATTTTAAAACAAAACATTCCTGCCAGCCCTCTGCAGCTAAATGGAAGTTGTGGTGACTGAGGCTTTTATGGAGAATATTTCAAAGTGAGATATATTTATCCCATGACAACACTCTATTACCATGACATTTTGTGGTATACCTTTAATAATGAGTAACCTTCGTATAATAGTTTTCATATGATGGAATTTGTTACATCAGTGAAACAAAGCTACTTTACTGTTTCTGGAGCAGACAGATTCCAATTTTTTTTTCTCTCTTTTTTTTTTTTTTTAATAATATGCTTTCTTTCCCTGTTCCTCATCCAGTCAGCGAAAACATCCATTGATTAACAATATAGTTAAAACTCCAGCTCATCAAAAAGATTTACAGAACTCTAAGGTAATGATTAATAATAATGGCTTTAGGAGGCTGACTTCTGTGAATTCTGATCTGTTGCCTTGATTTAGTAGGCATTTAAGGTTAAACAGTCAGCATAAGATTGCACGATCCATATTTAATTTGATAAATATTTTATGCTTCTTTACAGCAACAGCTGGTTTATTTTATGTATTTAATCAAAGAAGTGCTTTGTAAAGCTATTCTGTGCTCTGGACCATAATAAATGTTTTCTTTGGAGTAGGGAAAAGTTCGTCTGTGCTCACATAGTTACCCACCACAATTATGCACGCTGCCCTGCTGCACTGCCGGGGGAATTACATTTGCAAACAGAAACTAGAGACAGAATGGCAGAGGGGAAAAAGCAAATACTCTTCTTAGTGCCTCCTCTTGCAGACACGTCTCAAAACACTAAAGAGAAACGATTGAAAAAAAGGGTGTTAGCAATGATTCTTCAGAAACCACCATGATTTGCATCCAGCTAATGGCCGATGAGCACTACTGTGTCTGGCGTTTGGACTGTATCCGTGGGGAAGGTAGGGAGCCGGTGCTGTCAGGAGGCAGAGGGGCCACGTGCACAATGGCTGAAAGAGCGACCACCCAACGTGGCGCATTTCAGCATTGAAGATGCACAGAGACCTGTATCAGTTGACCTCAGCCTGTGACCAGCGGAGTAAAGAGTCATCAACTCAGAAAGGTAACTTGGGCTCTGCTTTTCAATGGCTTTGTAAATCAGCATAAGCACCTTATAACAAATGCAAAACTTTCTCAGTAACCAAGTGCAACTGAGATGGGATTGGGAGGCTGAGGGGTTCCTACGAGGAAACCTCAAGCAGCACACAGAATCCCAGCTGCTCTTTTTGTACAGTACTGTCTGAAATGTCACACAGCAAACAAGCCAGACTGCTAGGGAATACTGCAGAGCTCTAATGAAAATTGTGTATGTGCACCTTCTGATGGCTTGGGTCACCAGAATCTGCCTTCAGGAGTCCTGGAATGGAGCTGGAGAAACAGGGCAGAAGTCTCACTTGTATAGTGGCGGCAAGAGCATGTGTTTTAACTCCCACAAAAGCAGATCTTAAGCTTCCCTGGACCTAGAAAAGTATTTTGTGCCACTGGGTGTTCCCAGGCTACGTTTTCATACTTTAAATAAGTATTAGTCTTGGGATGCAGAGAAAAGATACTACTTCACTTAAATAATATTACAGTTTACTGTGCTTTTTGGTCCTCAGAGGGTTTTAATTTGTTTGGATATGACAGCTGTATTGCAGCTGCAGGCAGAATATTCTCTGTCTTTCTTTAGTGTCAACAGCAACATTTTTAGCAATTTCCTGTGCCGCCTTGTTTGGCTCTTTTATTTCTTCCAGCTTTTATTTTATGTAATTAATCTTTGTATGCAGAGTGTTTAGTTTGTGTTCTTCCTGCCTCATTTTTGATCCTCATATGCTCTGTTTGGTGTTTTACTTGTGCAGTAACTGCTACAGCAACATTTTCCCTTTTCCTCTTCCAGATCCAGAAACCCAGGCTCCAGAATGAGCCTATGACTAGCATGTGAAATGCATGTTGCATTTTGGGTACCCCACCCAGTGAATGGCAGCCTGGCTCGCTGCATCTTCAGGTTATTCTTCTCCAGCTCTAGCCCAATCGTTTGAGTTACACCAGCCTCAAATGTGATACAGAATCAGAGTCTGGATTTTTTAGTCCATCATGAAGATGTAAAACTCACTGGTGACCGTGATCTCTAATAGGCTTTATTAGTGTAAAATATTTGCATTTATGCAGGTCGTTTATGACAACTCAAACACACCACAAATCAATATTGACTAATAAGCCACTAGTACTCTTGGAAATAAACTTCAAAACAAAGCAGCTTTCCCCCACAGAAACAAAGAGAGAGAACTGAAGTACAGGTAGACCTATGAAATCCAGTGGGTACTGAGATTTTTTTACATAAGGCCAGATTCACAGTTTGTGTATATCTCTATAGCCCCATTGATTTTGTGAGCTGCACTGATTTCAACCAGTTAAATTGCTGGCCCTAGCTATTTTATTCCTTCCTTTACTGCCTTACCATGCCAGGCTTACAGAACAGACAGGAGAAATGAAGGCTTACAACACTTGAAAATGAGCTGAAATTTTGCAGTGCTGGTTAAGTGTTAACTGCTCGTCAAGGTTAACAATGTGTTTAGTGTGCACACATGAGGGAAATCTTAAACAAGTGGATTTACAGAAACAAGCCCTTGCTAGATTGAGAGTACAAAGGTCTATAGCTACAAGTTGGAAGATAATTGCTTGAAAATATTGCTATAAAAATAAACCATAAACCTCCATGACTAGCTTCAGATAATGTCATGGGAACAGGCTGTGTGCCAAGAAACAGCAGGGGAGGTAAGAGCCAGCGCTCGCTCCTCTGCGTCCAGCAGCACTCCAGCACAGACTGTCCACTCCCAGCCCGGCTGGATGCCCAAGTCAGGCTCATCTGGCCAGAAAATTGCATCATATAAATGGGAATAACAGAGAAGAGAACCAGGCACTACAGCATCTAGACTCTACCGAATCTTAGAAGGTTTGCGCTAAATAGAGATTCCATTCTTGGTTCAGGAACTTTCCTTGCTCCCTTTTAAATGTTTTTTCTTATTTCTCTTCTTCCCTTTGGTGCCATATGTAACCCCCCCACGGCACACAGTGCCAGTTACAGCTCATATAGTCTGCGATAATACAGGTCAATAACATTTTGTTGAAAAATCTGCCACGTTTGCCTATTCCTAAAGAGCTGTTTAAAAGATATGCTTGTCATCAAAAAGGTTTAAATACACTCGAGCTGGTGAAGGCAGCGTTTGTCTTGGCATTTTGGGCACCAAACCAGGAATAACAACATACTAAAGGCTGCAATCTGGGCACAGCCTGTACGGAGTTTGCCTCTGGAGTGTGTTGGCAGCAGGTTATGTCCCTTCAACCAGTGGAACGGATAGTGCCAGGGCTCCTGCTTTTTTCCTACCATCTTCTTGGTCTTTCCAAATTACTTACCACCCCCTTTTCTCTGAGAACACAGTAAACACCAAGTAAGCAGCATGGTTTCTGTGCCTGTGGGTTTGAACTTCTCTTCCTCTCTAGCTCTTTGCCTGGGACATAACCTGAGATGTATTTTAGCCTATTAAAAAAGAATCACTACAGTTAGCTTCCAGCACCAATATTTTAGAAGAGTTATATGGTTCAAAAGTATATATTTACATCAGAAACAATGTACTAAACTCACTGTAATCTTTGTTTAAGGTCACTACACAAGCAAATATTTTCAAAGTCAGTTTTTTTCAGATATAATACAAAACCCCATGGTATAATGTTGTCCCTAATCATGAGCTAATTATAATCGTATAGTAACAGATAACCTGGCTTCTAAGGTCCTTTTGTGAAATGATATCCTACAAACAAAAAAAGCTAGAAATGAACCTTTTTTGAAAGCTGAATTTCTTTCATGTTCATGTGATGTCAGGACTTGGGGCTTTAAAGGAGAAAATCAAATTACTATAAATCTGTGAGACTCCCCGACCCTACAAAGGCCTCATCCCTTTGCTCTGACAATATAAAATGCCTTTCCAGGGCATCTGCATTGTGTTTGTATCCACTTTAACTTACTTTGATGTTCATTGGCAAAGCGAGGCCCTCAGTTTAAATAACAATCTGCACTTCTATCTTTTACAGTAATACACATTCCAGCCTTGAAGAATAAACATTATTCAGGGGGATCGAATTAAAAGGCAGTAGAGAATCAGAAATATTGGCTGGGCTCAAAATGCCGTGAAAGACAGTGATTTTTAATGGGAATCTATAGTTTTAGGAAGGAAAAAGTTGGCTGAGATTTTTGAGCAACTTAGCTGTTTGATCCTGTTCAGAAAGACAGAAAGAGAAACTGAGCTGACAGGTGATTTTAAGGCCTCAAAAGCCATGTGTTGAGAAAAATACCAACCCTTCCTAGGTCTGCTGGCTTTAGCCTACAGCAGCAGCATTAAATCCTTCAGGGAATGAAGCTCACTGGTAGTTCTCTGATACCCAGTCCCATGGCAGGTGGCATGGAGGAGATAATCCAGTCTGACAGTGATGTAAAACATATGTTTTTGAGATCTTCAGTAAAATAAGTTGATAGAAGCAGTTCTTTTCCTGGTGAGTAGAGGACTAATAGCCCAGTGAACGATGGAGCCAATAACATGTATGCCACTGACTAATCCCCTTTACCAGAAGTCAGTAAGGAGCTCAGAGAATGAGGGCTCGTGGAAATGCATCTAGGTTTTTATTGTACATGTTCTGTGTACAGGTATTATGGTATCTTCTCTAAGGTAGACAACTGACATAGTAAAAAATTGCCTAGATAATAGAAGCTCATACATGGGACAAAAAAGCCTCTGAGACCTGGACACGTAAGGAGAACAGTCTGTTTTCACCCTTCCTGCATTTCTTTCTTTGTAACAACCTGAAATATTTCATGGCAGCGTAGAGACAACAGCAGAGAAAGGGAATCCTAGCAATGCTTATTTTAAAAGTGTCTTTCCTTCCCACACAAGGTCCTTTAAGACAGGCGAGTAAAAAGCTTTTGTCAGCCTTCCACTCCATTTATTTCTCTGGCCCTACATTCTGCTCTCCCTCCTGGCCTCCTTCTGCAGCCCGCTGCTGCCTCTTTGTTGTCTGGAGACTCACTAGGACTCTAACATCTTACCTAAATTGCTCAGTGGAAAAATATCAGAATATTTCATTTCATCAGCTTGAAGTGCTTTGCTTCTCTATGGCTGAAGCACTTCAATTCAGCTGTAATATTTTGACTTTAGCAAAATAACAAAATACCCTAAACTGTAAGCACTGAAGTCAATGCAAAAAAGATTGAGGCTTGGTGTGGGTGTCTTTTTGAGATGTTTCATGTCATGAGAAATTTTGACTTTTTATTCTAAGCAAAAGGGAAATTGTATCTTTTTTTAGAGAAAAGAAGCTTCCCCTAAAGTTTGAAACAGAAATTTCAAATTTTGTTCTGTTCTAATAAAAACAGTTACTGTCCAATCTCACTGATTGCTCATACCAAAAATATGGTTGCTTCCCCGAGAATTCTGTCTTTTGATTGTCATTGACTGTGCCATAATACATAGATTGACAGGTTTCTGTAAGGGAACTGCTCTCACGTTCGATTTACCTTCACTTTTAAACATTGTGGAAATTTGCTTTTGTCTTTCCTTGACCATACGCCTCTCGGGTTTAAAACACTGTATAAAACTGGAGTCACTCAACAAAATGAACTCTAAGGCAGCTTGATCTTTCAGTCTACCCAGAGGGTAGCTAAAGGCTTGTCCAGTCTCCCTGCATCTACATGAGATACAAACACACAGCCCTCTCCCATCTCAGCTGGTCACAGGATCCCCAAACTGCAGGAAACTACCCAGGGGAAAGAGAATGGCCTTTCTTGTTTGTTTTAGCCCTGTCCCCAATGTGTCCAACTCCTCACCACCCATCTCCATGCCATGTCAGTGTGAGCCTGCCTCTGCCCCCAGGCCCTATGTGGGGTCACACAGAGGCAGGTTGGGTGACTCTGAGTAAGCTGTGAAGTGCATGCCTGACACCTGAAAGTTGCCTGCAATTAACAGGGTAAATATAGAGCTCCAGAGCTTCCACAGGAGTCAAAACCAGCCTCATTCGGTGATGTAACTTCTATCCCAAGAAGAGGATCTAGAGGTTGCAATTGAGTCAGGTTAAATTATCTTCTAGCTAAATGGCAAGGCAACTCATGTCATTTTGGTATTCCAAGAAGTACTTCAGAAACAGAGCAGAGATTTAATTTGGTTTTTTGTCCTCAGATGAGCAAAGCTACAGAGACGAGTCACACAGGCCACCAGTCTTGTCTCACAGCCCAGAAAAGGCTGAACTTACATCCTCAACCTTTTCTAGGATTTTTCTCTCCAGAATAAAAACGAAACTGCTCCAATAAACAACTAGCTATTGAAGAGAACCTACCACCTGAAGCTGAGTGGTTGACTGCAGCTCATCAGGTTTCAGAGGGGTGAAAAGCCCTTTTCCAGGTGATTGAAAAAAGGTGTATGTTTTTCCTCAGCTGGTTCACTCTCTTCTAATTTCATTATGACTCAATCCAACAGAGACTTTATAACAGAAAATGTTTTAAAACCTTAGCTGAAGTTACAGCTTCTATGGAATCAGCACTACTTTAAAATAAATTGGGCCACATTTACCTTTGTTTGATTTCTATTTATCTCAAGTCGTTTTATACAGCAAAAAAAGTAAGTATATTATCAAAATACAAGCAATTCTGAAGTAAATCTGGGAGTACTTAGAAATGCTATAACTATTTTACTTCCTAGGAAGAATTTTAGCAAGTCTAGGATATCTTGTTGTTGTTGATTGCAATCTTGGCCTTTCAAGGTCACAAATGTAAATACTAAAGGGATATTGTGAATTTCTGCAACTCAGCAGCCATTCCATTTTCTGTAGCAGAGACTTTTAATCTAGCAGATTGGGATAAAGGGGGTCAAAGTAACCAAACATCTGTTCTGATTTCTGTATGGTAATTCATGGCCTTTGAAAGAGAAATCAGTTGAAACATCAGGTACAGAGATAAGGAGGGAAATCTTTGTGTTGTGAATATGGGTTGCTGCTTTGAAATCTTACTATGTCCAACACCAGCCAAATGTACCACACAGGTGAGAGAATTACTAAATATAAAAGCCTCGGTACAAAAGTAAGAGAAACCTCCTTGGTCCTGCTCATGTCTTCATAAATTCAGTTTAAAGCCATAAAATTTCTTTCCTCTTTGGTGCCAGATCAAACACTTTACACTGCGGGTGGGGGGTGGAATTGGAGGGTAAAGAAGGTGAATAAAGGCACAAAGGTATCCTGAAGAAGGACTTTCAGAATATCAACTCTAACTGACATATGTATTATGTTACCATCATTTTTTTACATGGGCAGAAGGTCCTCATCGCCAGTGAGAGGACCGTGCTCTGTGTAAAGGAAATGGAGGTTGCTGGAAAGAAGCAGGAGGTATTGAACTCTGGGCATCAGGGAGGGAGAGCAATGCAGAATGCAGGCTGCATGGGTGCGAGCTGACACGTCGTGATTTGTAGGAAAAGAAAGAACAAAACACTAGGAGGAAACCTCTGTACTTTCTTTTATTTTCTTCATGGGAGCTGACATTAAATATTAGAAATTCTGAAAAAGAAAAAAGGTGGGAATGGACATTTTATGTGAATTTTTTTCACAAGCATTGATTTTTTTAAATTTGAAGTTAAATTGATGCTACTCTTGCTGCATTTCTATCCTCCACACAGGTATTTTAGGATTTATTTTATTAAAGATGTTTCATTTCCTGTACTCACAAGGCTTAGAGACTGAGGCTAAATTTTCTATTTTCTAATGTAAGATTTTTCTTAATGTAGAGATGTGTCAGTAGATAAAGAATTTGTTGATGTACTTTCACGTGCAGCGTAACTCTTTCTATGGTTTACAGTGTATAATATTTATTTATTTTAAAAATATACCTTGCAGGAATTTCTAAATGCTAATTAAATTATACATAATCCACTTTTTGGGCTTGAAGAGGCAAAAAAAAAAAAATCAGATTTTAATTTTTAAAAAGTATTTTTCTCTCAATATTTCTACTTTTTTCCTTGGGGCAAAAAAAGATGATTTTTTTATTTTTTCCATCAGTATCTTTAATACTTCTGAAAATCCCTAGTTTTGTATGTTGGCTGATACAACCAATAACCCACGGTGCAGCTTGCGTTCCCAAACAAATCCAAGCTGGAAATGTTACCCATGACCAAGACAGGCCCCCAGAAGATCTGCTGCTTCTGCTACTTGCAAATGGAGGACCTCTCCTTCTGCTGGGGCAGTCCAGCTCTGAAATGTGGATGCAGGTGCTGTGCATCAGGTGTTCCTGGGCCCAGCACTTCTCAGCAGGGCTAAGAAGCTCCATGGAGCAACTGGGGGATAGACAACCAGCCCCTGCACAGGACATCCAACACACCACAAATACATCAGATCCGCTACGTGTGCAGAAACCAATGGTGCAGCAGAGATGCACTTTGTCTCCAGACACCCTATGCATGGTCTGCGCTGTTAATGTACACATGAGAGTTGTCCAGGGCTTCCAAATATCTGGAAACCCCAAATAAGTGGCTAAATTCCTTTTTCATCTGGAGATCATTTATATAGAGTGTCCATGCTAGTTGTCATGCTCTTCCCTTCTCTCTTGAATGACAGGCAGGAATGAGGAAGGCAAAAGGAATTATTTATATTCATTACTCTTGCTTGTATTCTGCATAAACAGATTCTTTTACGTTACTGACGCTCAGGATTTCTGCAGACTTGAGGGACAGACCTTCCCATTGGAGCAACACCTCTTCTCCTCTGCTTCATCTCCTAGCAGTAACCCCAATTTTTACCTCAACGCCTCACTCGCAGAGCAGCTGTGTAAGCGGGCATGCAATAAATGCGGTGGTTTAACCTCATTTTGTGTGCCTTGCTGTCATCGCAGAAGAGCGTGCGATGCCTTCTGGCCTTGGCAGTGCCACAGTGAAGGGGGCTCTGGGGACAACGCAGGAGCAGCTATAACTGAGTAGATTATGGGGGCAACTCGTCCCCCTGTTCAGCTTTGCCCAGTTTCAAAGCCTGCAGTCGTGCTGGAAGCTCAAAATCAAGCGATACCAAAGGCATCAGAGCCAGGATTGCTACAAGGCTTCCTCAAGGGCCAGTGCCTCCATCTCCGGCGACACGATGCTGCACTTGCCAGGTGAGTCGGTGACATTTCCATGGAATTTGGCAGAAGACAGCGTGGCTGTGCGGGTGTCCCCGCCACCGGCTGGAGCAGTAGACAGGTATCTACCCCCCTCTAGAGGTAAAACGCTGAAGCATCTTCAGTCTATATCACACAGGCATTGCCTGTGTCTGATGGTAATAACTACATTTCGGTTTTTTGCACATTAATCACAAGACTGAGAAGTTTTGACAAGCCCTTAGGAAGCACAGCGCATATGTAGGTATATATGCTGCTCCCCATATAGGTGAGCTGCTCTGAGTTCTACCCACCAAACAGAACCAGCATTTCACAGGGACCCTGCAGTGGCACAGAAAACCTATTTTTTCACAATTATTTTGGACATGTCAGATTTACTAATACAGACATGGAAATACTTTGCACGACTGTTGCACACCCACCTGAAGATGGTGGCTTGGAAAATATTAGAGGTACAAGAGACTGTAAGATGTTTTCCCAAAAAGCATGTGGAATAACATAATGCAAAAATCACATCATTGTGTTACAAAAAGACAGCATGGTGTTGAGTTTAAGCTTTTGAGTTTATATTTTTTCAGAAGGTTCTGCTGCTGCAGCCCTCATGTCCCTTGAAGTCAAGGTGCATTTTGCTGTTGATTTCTGTTCCAAATAGGATTAGGTGGAGTAAATATGCACAGTTATAATGTTAAGGCATGGCATTAATCTGGAGGACATAGAGAGGGATGTCAAGACTGGAAGGACAGAAAAAAAGAAGGTGTTTCATCTAAATTGGATTCTCAAACTGCAAGTCTGCAATCACAAATGTGCAAGTGTATGTTTCATTTGAACAGCTTCTGATGTTAGTTTTCAGTTACATATTGTCCTGACGATGCAGGAATTCATTATGGACATGTAACCAAAGTGCAAGGGTCTGTGAGCATGAGTTGCAGGGCCTTACCCTCCCTGTTCTCACTGAACTCAGAAAGTTTGAAATGAGTGGGGAGAAGGTACTAGATTTCGGGTATGTGTCCCATCTTTTAATTTCCTTTTTTTTTTTTTTTTTTTTTCAAGGCCACAGAATCACAGACTAATTGAGGTTGGAAGGCACCTCTGGAGATCATCTAGTCCAAACCTGGGCCAGCCCGAGTCCTCAAAGCAGGGCCAGCTATAGCAAGTTGTTCAGGGCTGTGTTCATTTGGGTTTTGGATATCTCCATTGTGGAGAATCCACAGTCTCTCCAGGCAACCTGTTCCCTTCATTGACTACACTCACAGTAATTTTTTTCTTATGTTTAAATGGAATTTCCTGCGTTTCAACTGCTGTAGTGCAGCAGAAGAGATGTAGAGACAGAGGATGCTGATGTTGCTTTTACCACTACAAGACATTTGTGAAGCAAGACTACAAAGAAAAAGTATATTCAGAGCTGATCATCACACAGCTGTCTCTTCTGTGCTAGCACTATATATATTAAATTAGAATCCTTCATGATGATTAGAGTCCTTCATGATTTCCACAGGTTGTCTGTAAATGCTCACAAATAACTCTGAAAATCCTTCTTATATGGTAAATTATGGCCATTATTAAATACAAGACATCACCTCTGGCATGAGAGGTCCTAACCCAAAGATTGCTCATGATCTGGGAAGTATTCCGAGTACATGTCATCACACGAGCTCTCTCTTCCTGTGTTCCTCCACATACAGCTCTTTTGGGCCACTGCTGAAGACACGATACTTTGGGGTGGTTGGACCTCTGGTCTAATGCAGAATTGTCCCTCCTCATACCCCAGTAAATGTAGCACCACTCACGCAGTGTACTGTCAGACCAGGAGACCATGAAGCCCGTTAAAACACAACTGGAACCAAGAGGGGAAGCAGCAGCCCATCATGTGTCCCAACAAAACCAACTCTGAAGGAAGAAGAGAGCACATACAGGCACGGTGCTCCAGCCTGGGCAGTCAAGAGTGTCTCTGCAATGGCTTCAGGAAAGCTGTGTTTGCAGAGTGCCTATCTCACTGAGGTCATGGTAACAGCCTGGAAATGCTGTTAAATCAGCATTATATCTCAGCTTTCCTGAGTTGGGGGTGTGTTGTTTTGCTGTTTTGCTTCTGACTGGTATTTAATTCCTTGCTGATCCCTGGGTTTTAAACACGGTGAGTCTTGTTTTGTCAATGCTCCAGAGAAGAACATCATTATATGAGAACCTTTGGGTAACTCCATCTAAATTCCTGGTCTAAAATTTCCTAACAGTCCAGGAAGAGATACTCCTAGGCTTTGAATTACACTACTTGTGGGAAAATGTGAACACTGATGCAAATTCCAGAGAAAAGATGAAAAAACTCTCAATTGACTTCAGTGGGCTTGGTGAGTTCTCTGGGGTTACTCATTCTGGCAAAACCCGTGTGCTTTCCTACCAGATTTCTATGCTTTTGTTTCAGAAAACCTCAGAAACTTGGGTAATGAGTGACTGCCCTGTCATCTCTTAAGAGGGAATTCTCAGTTTGCTGCTCAAGGCTGAGCCACATTTGTTATATTTAACTCATATCCATCATTGAAAGAAATTTCAGCTAGACTTGGAGCTAAAGAATTCAATGGCTTTGTCAACATTTATTACTCAAGTGTAGGAAGATGAAACAAATTCATTTTGATTGGGTCAATCAGAAGGAGTATTTCTATGCCCTACTTAGTGGTGTGTTTCTTCTGTAATGTAGAATAAATGATTTGAGTATTTCCTGGAGCATTTTTCCAGAGAAGAGATTAAACTAGGTACAAGTTCATGGTCTGATTGGGGGTATGGAATTCCAGATCGGCCACAAAAGTTGATTTTCTATGCAGATGCTGAGGGGGAGGGGGGCTATCCAGAAATAAAAAGAAAAGAAAAAAAAAAAATTCTGCAAGTTACTTCAGAAAACGTGTTCTAAATACACCTGCAGGCCTTCATTAGTATGAATGACATAGGAAAACATTCACACTTACACATACACCCACCATTAGGACTTTCACACGAAAAGCTTGAGTGCTCGGTTCCAAAAGGAAAAACAAGAACTTTAATTGATTATGACTTGTGGTGCTAGTTTAGCCAAAGGCAAAGTTGTACTTGGGCAGGAAACAGATTGCACAAAACCATGCTTTTTCCAAGATGACCACATGTTCCAATCCGGAAATTAATTTCATAAGAAACACTACGGTTTCTATGGATCTTCAGAGGAAGGCTGAGTCAAAAACCAGGGATGTCCTACTTATGCAAAGAGTCCTCTCCATCAACAATTTCTTCCTTGCTGCCTCTTTAACAAATCACGTTCTACTAATTGCTAAGTAAATTTATATATGTGTGTACCCATATTTAAAAAAAACCCAAACAAACAAAAAAGGAAAAAAATACCCACAAAAAAACAACCAAACTTTGTTAAAAGGGAACAAGAAAACAGAAAGCAAATTATTTTGTCTTATTAGTGTAAACCCCAAAATTACTTTTAAAAAGTCAGATTGCATTAAGTAAGAAAATAATTTTTTCTAACAAAATAAACCTAATTTGAGTTTCCATCCAGATGAATCATGATTTGTAAAAACAAAATTCTGTTGCTAGGGGTCTGGCTTGTACTGCAGACAATCCTACCTTCACTTACAGCAAGGCTATGAGCTGGCTTCTTCTCTTACACCAGTTCTATGTTGCTCTGACCCCACCAGACTTGCAGGTATAAATAACATTTTACAGCTGTGTGAGTACAGCTGACATTCATTGGAGCCGGTGGAAACAGAGCAAACTTCAACTTGCAGCACAGATTAGAATTTCAAAGCAAGATGCTTCTTGGTGTCTTTTTATAGTGGGCTAGATGGTTACTGTAATTCATCCTTTTGCTCTTTAGGACTGAGTCCATCATGGATGATCCCTCATGTCTGTAACTTCAGACCCTGTGAGGCACAGAGTAGACCTGGCTCCAGCCACGTCTAACACACGTTTGCCTGGTTGAACAGTAAAAGAGTGTGAGCAGGAACACACCATCTTTATTTTACACGATACATTCCCAGGGTCCATGGTAATTAAAGAGTTATCTGTGCAGATACACGAGACTTTAATGAGTTTCAGAAGGAAGGTGAATTTATTTTAGGTACATTAACACTGTTTTATGAATAAAGTAGTTAGAAAAGCCAATGCAAACAGTGTGTGATGCTTTTATAAATCTAGCCTGTAATTGTTAACATATGAAGCACACTTATTTTACTGCAACTTGAATTGCACAGTAAAACCTTGATTCATGAAGGCATTATGCAATAATTAAGTGGGTTTTCTGTGAACTTAACCAATAAAAAAGTGCAGAAAGGACATGTCTGGAGGTTTCACTGGTCACTAAAAGTGCGGAAGCTGGCAACACACAGGTGTTCCTATGGTATCAGCCAGTGCCTGCTTGCAGCAGGGAAGGGGTCAATAAGTGGTTCAGACATAATTTTACACACTGCTACATGCAGTTATGATGCTCTAGGCATGTTAGGGCAAATGTTGTAAGTATCAGGCTTTGCCCTAAAATAGCAATGTGAGAAAGGGAACCTGTGGCATCAGCTTTGTTTGGTCACTTTCTGTGTATATAAATATATTGTATTAATCAGAAAACATCTCTTGGTATGTTGGTCACAATATCTTACACAGGTGTTGGAAGCACTGAAATATAACAGTTAGAAGTACCTACATCATGTCAAGCTTGGATATCTTTTTTTTTTTCCTAAGAAATATCTAACCCAATATTGCTAGTTCTGTATCTCTGCTAAGCCATTTAATCAAAGATCCAACTCTGGCTCTGTAAGTAGAAGAAACTTAAAATAATTGCACCCCATCAGGGGCTGGGGAGATATGTTAAACCACCTTACTCTTCTCCAGCTCTGCAAGATACAGTAAATCCCATCATAATTCAATTAGTCATAAATGAGCTGTCTCCTTGTACCTGTCAATCTCCTCTCTCTAATGCTGGGAAGAAAGATGAAAGAATTTCCAGCTCTTTGTTCGCTGCTGAAGCTCCGCACATATCCATGAGGATGTCATAACACCCAACACATCGTCCCCGGCAGCTGGAGGAAGCTAAGAGCACTCATACACCCAGCTATGGCAGCTCAGCTGATGGGATGTCACTTGTCACTCAGTACTTTAGACTGCACAATTACCAATCCAAACCTGGTCATGAAGCTGACTTACTGTCTCTCCTGCATGCACTAAATCTGCTTTTGAGAGTCGGGGAGGGGGGGGAAGGAAGCAAAAGTCTATTTGTCCCCACAGTCCCAGATGCACAGGGTGAGGCTCATGCTCTGAGTGTGAGATTCCTCGGGTTCCACTCACACCAGTTCACCACAGCCCTCACACGGTCTCACACATGGGGCTCATCATGCCCTGATGTCTCCCCAGCTCTGGATTGTGCTGGACAGGCAAGGTCAGATGTGGAAGGAGCTGCAGGGCAGTGCCACCACGCTTGGCCCAATGGCCAGAGGACTGGGACCAGTTGCTTAGAGAAAAAGGAGGGTAAGCCTTCTGAATGGCTCCAGAGAGAGGCAACAGAAATCCAGGCTGCTGATTTTCTTAGCCCTTTTGTGAGACTTTTTTGAATGCGTTATTGTTGACATTCATTCTTCTGCTAACTGCATGGGATTTATCGGGACACTGCATCACACAGACTGGGTCTGCCGCAGGGATGGGTACTCTGGGCATAATCTCAGCTATTGTCTGATTGTCAGTTAAGAAATGGATATCAATAGTATAATTGCTGACCACAACATGCTGCTCCACTCCACACCCATTTCTCCTCCAGGAAGAGATGCAGCTAGTTAAAAAGAGACTGTAGCCCAAGATGTCTGAGACATGAGCACATAAAAGGATAGGAGTAATTTATGAAAAGAATTGTCCCAGAATAGATTCATATTAAGTATTAGCTATATGGGACAGGATATATGAAAAGTTGTAATTACAGTTCTGCCCATTTAAGCTCCTGTGTCCAGGAGCCCCTAAATGCTGGCTTTCACAACACCCTCCTCCACACCCTCACAGCTGCTTCCTGACCCTGCAGGTACCTCTTGCACTTGCTGCCTAAATCCCCTGTATGCCCAGATGAAGAATCTGCAGCCCCTCTGAGTAACAACTTCCAACACTGTGCTACTCTTCTAGGAAAGAAATTTCTCTTAAAATGTGATCTGAACAAAGGATTTATTTTTTCTTCTGCAGACTAATTGGAAATACTTTCAGAAAATGTGATTTCAGCACTGTGTATCTGTAACATCTTTCAAGTTTTACTGTTTGGTTTCTTTTTTTATTTTTTTCTTCTCCATAGGGTAGCCTAAGACGCTCCTCCCACAAAGTTTCTAGTGAGTACATGAGAATGGAGGTTTATGAAAGCACAAGAGTCATATATGTGATATGTCTCATTTAAAATTATCAGTTGAACTCCCCAGCCTCACCTGCCTGTCTTGATTGCACTTTCCCCTCTTCATTCCCTTCTTCCTGCTAACATCGCTGAGCCATCCCCTTTGGTCCTTCCTGCAGTGTCACCTCAGCTGGTACTGTGTTAAACCCCCTGGAGCTCCTACCACCTGAAGGTACCTCCCAGGATTCCTCCACTTCAACCTATTTCAACCTTGACTAATTCAGCCTTGACTATGAGCACCTATCTTTTCATCACCTTTTAATTTCTCTTTTTCTCTGTATTTATTGCTAAATGTACAGTGCCTGTTAACTCTGCAAAAGCATTTGGGGACGCAGTAGGTATGAAAGCTGTGATCCCACACAGAATCATACCTTCACAATGGTATGTTCTTGAAATTTCTGTCATCGGTTCAGAAATATTGGGAACATCAGGTATAGCTATCCTATTTCTAATGGAGGGCCACCTGCCGTGTGAAATCTAACCGAGGTGCTTTTCATGGTAACATGAACCCATTTGGAGATCCTCAGGTGAAGTTCCCAGCACAGCACACATTTTCCCTTCATTTCATACTAGGAGCTTTTAGTGATGGCGATGGATATTACAGGTGTATGTGCTTAGTGGAGAATATAGATCTATACAGTGCAAATTACTTCAGAAAACAAACTCAGTTTATAGACATGGACTGTGCAGAGCTGAACAGCAGTATATTTCAAGCAGTGTTGCCTGAATACTATGTAGTTAAGGGAAGAGGGGGCTGGGGAGTGAGGGAGGGCAGAGATCTGGATTTTATAACTACATTTAATAACAACTGTGGAGGATAAAACCTGCAGAGTTTTGACTAGCTTCAAAATCACTTCTCACCTCTGGTTTTAAAATCTACAGCCCAATTATTTGTTTACTTGATAGTGCTAAAGTCTTATTCTCCATCATTATTTGCTTGCTAGTAAAGAACCAAAAAGAACTGCAGTCCAAAGGTAACCACGCAACTAAATCACTTCCAGATGAAAAGTCACACTCTGATGGTGAAAGCAGACTTTACAGTTTCAGTGTGCCAGGTAATATATGGCAGTCACCCAGTTCCTATTAGGTTTTTGTAACAGTATATACACATACTTCTTTTTTTTTTTTTTTTTTTAAGCTGGATTAGGGTTGGCTAATACCGCATGCATGCAATGTTTAGCTTGATTTCAATCAGACAATCTCTCCCAAAAGAAAGGACAATTCCAAAACATCTCTTATTCCTAACCCTAATCATAGTACCTACTAATTGCTACTAATCACAGTAGCAATTTTTGTTGTGACATTTTGTTGTGCAGCAGCTTTAACAGCCAGCCTCGGGAGCATGCAGTCTAAGTATGCTCCCTCTATATGCGTGCTTGTGATGCCATCTTTAAATCCATGACCACTTCATGCCTTTCCCACAGGATCCCTGCCCCATTCAGTGCTCGGGGTGGGTGGCATTCATTTATTGAAAAGCCATTCAATATTTTGCTTTCTCCATGTGTTTAACATGTGGCCCAAACCCCTATTTACCACAGACCAGTCGATCTTGATCTGAAGAAAGAGCTTTTAATTTAATTTGGGAAGTTTCCCATGGTCTTAATGACTGTAGTCTCTAAGCAATTCACAAATGTGTATTTATTTTCTGATCGCCCCTATGATTATCATCCCTGTTTTACAGCTAGAAAACAGGAGAACAGAGAGGTGCAGTGATTTTGGGTGCCCAATTTAAGACCCCAGGACCTAATTTGTCAGGGTACTTACCATTATGTAATTCTTCAGATATTCAGAGCAGAGCTCCCATTGAGTCTTGCTGCAGCTGTGAGTGCTCAGCACTTCTCCAAATCAGACTCTGCAGTCTCAAGTCAGGTATTGGTGTAACTGGGAACATGCGATTAGTGATCACACATGCAAGGTTTGGTGTAAGAACTTACTGATGTCATATAAGAGATACGTGGCTCAAGCAGGGAGGGATGCATCTGGTTCTTCAGATTGGTGTCCGATAGCTTTAAGCAAGATAGTCACCATTGCTTTCCCAGCTCCTCAGCTGTATCCAAACCACACCATTCAACCTGCAACAGATGAGTAGGGGGCTGAGCACCTCTCGTTACACAAACCTGACTCATCCAGCAGGTCTGGGACTGAGCACAGACTGACACACAATCTCTGTAGGAAAAGAGTATGGCTCCCTCCATTCCCAGGGCATGCGTGCCAAAGGGGAAAAAGCTGCACAGATAGCTTCAGCTCGGGTGCTTTCCAGCTTCTGCGTGTTTGCTTTGGCAACTTACACAGCTCTGTTAAGAGAGTGTTTGTAGGTAATTTCCTAGGTTCTTAATGAAGCAAAGTGGAAAAACAGAAATTCTATTATGTGGCATCATATTAACACCTCTATGCCTCACGCTGTTGGGGTTAGCTCTTAGCTTCTCTATCTGGACTTCTGCCCTCTGAGGGTGATTTGTAGCAATACTAAGTTACTAACTTCTCTGCAGACCAGAGGACACTTTTGCTAGGGGCTGAGACCAGAGTAATGCTGTGACCCAGGAGTCCTGTGCTCCATTCCCAGTCCTGTTCCTTCCTCATCTCTGTCTTCTTGTTTCCATCCACTGCTTTCTCTCTCAGCCAGTTGCTGTTCCTGTTTCTCAGCCAGTCCCCATGGCTCATCCTTTCTCCGTGCCAGCCTGTTACCTGAAGGCACTGGTCTCTCCCATCTGGGTTTCAAGCCCTGATGGCCTTAGATCCCCAGACCCAGCTCCCCACCTCCTGAATGCAGCCTCTTAGCTCCTGGTTTTTGCCTGTATGCTTGGTTTCAAAGCCTTATCCTCACCCAGCTGCTCTCTAGTCATGTTTGATAATTGATCTGTATTTCTCTTGCATCGTCCTCTTCTGCTTCTGCCTTCCTGCAGCCCCAGAGCCTCCCAAGAAGTGCTGAAGGAAAAACCTTCCACTGGGATAAAACTGCCTGTCATCATCCAGCATGTGTCCCCTCCCTACTCCAGCTGCTTTTTTTTTAATAAATTACATCCCTTCAGGAGGGTCCACTTACATTTTTGTCATAAATAAATGAGACATTTCTTACCCTTATAGCTATGCTGCTCTTTCTGGAAGCAGACTGTCAGGTCAATGTGACTCAATCCTATAGAAGCTAGCAATTAATTTTTTTAGGGAATGTAATTTTCTCTGGCTGGATGAATGTTTACATACGTAGTATTAATGCCCATGCCGTGTTTCTGTGTCACACAGCCTTTCACCAGGCTTTCAGCAGGGGTTTGCAGGAAGGGGCAGAGAGGTGGGGTTGCCTCCTGGATTTCCTTTTGAGCTACCTCTGAAGAACGCAGAACAGATACTCCTGCAAGGGTCTGTGAAGCAGGACATTGCTGAAAAAAAAAGAAATAGAATGAAGTTGGACAGGGCCATGTACTGCTGTTTATTAGGTTCAACTTTTAGAAATAACACATTAAAGTTTGGGTATGGTTAAAAGTTTTCAACACAAGAGGTAAATATATATATATATATGTACACAGAGACATTGGTACAGATACAGACACAGCCAGCCACTGACACACACACATCCTTATAATTAATTTCTGTTTCAAATCTGCAGTTTTACCTGGTTGGTTGTTATTGCCAGTAATGGGAGTGTTGCCTGCAAAAGGAGTGCTACGTCAAGTCCCTCAGCATAAGCAGAATTTGGCTGTTATGTTTACAATGGTTTTGAAGCACCTTTCCTTACAGGTTTATTAATTACAAATGTGATTTAAACTGAGGAGAAGAGGAGGGCATCCAATGCTGCCTGATGCCCTCTGATTGTGCTTTCAAGTTTAGTCCATTGAACCTTGAATTCAGGGGAAGATCTGCACTGGACTGAGGAAGACCTTGATCATACCTTCATGTCAGTCCTTCGGTGTGGTCTGTACTGAACAATGGACAGGGTGAAGCACTGGACATGAGTAAAATTTTCTCTTGCCTGTGTAGTTTTGCTATCACAAGCACAGGGAACATAGTGGTGTAATAATCCTCTGTTTTTAAATGGTATCCTATGTGTGTGGCTCTTACCCTTATAGACATGTACATTCATAAATAAAGTCAAATATAAAAAAAATGCTGACTAGTAACAAGGTAATTAGTCATCCAAATGTTCCAGAACTGTCATAAGGAGGAAGAAATAGTGATCTCAAGTTACTTCAGCCCACCGTCAATATCAGCTTGGAGTGTGAGTACGAAGCTAAACTATTTCATATGCTCCACACGTGAAAATGGAGATGGAAAGTGATGAGCTCTTTATATGCCCCTTTCCAAATAAATTTGGAGAAGAGCTTAGGAGGTTAAGCCGGTCCCAAATGGTTTCTGCTGCTGAAATAGCCTATTGATGCTTTATTTTTCCCTTTAGATTTTCCACTACATTAAATATTTCAAACTACCAAATATTTCTTTTTAAAGGGGAACGGAATGAAAAAATGTCTTACATGATTTATTACAAATTCAGAGGGAAATACTCCCCTTGTAAATAGTTCTAAAAAAAATTAGCATCATCAATTTAAATGTTGACATGCTTAATATTAAAGGGTCATATTGTACAAAAGGTTTTTAAGGAGAACTTCCCATTCAAAGGAGCTGATTTCAGTGGGAACTGATTGAAGTAGGGCTTGTGCTTTCTGGTAGTTGATCTCTCTCGGGGATCAGTTTTGTGACTTTCATTGCAACTTGCACCTAAATCTTATTTTTTGTGGGTGAAACCGGTTTGCTGCCTGTTTTATCCCACAGGCTCCCATGCTGCTCCCATTGCATTGCAGAGACCTGCACTGAAACCTCACCAAATGCTGATTGCTGTCTTGGGGGTCACGGGAGTGAGGTTAAGCCTTGGGAGGGCCTTACCTGGTGCTTCCCATGTCCTCGGCATGCGCTTTCCTTCTTGGGCTTTGTGCTCTGGGGTTTTGCACCAGCAAGCACAAAGCCAGGTCAAATCATGTTATCAGCTGCATCCAGCACAGCCTCCTAAAATGTTCTTCACCCTCACAGCCCAGCCTTCCTCCAGCAGCTCACACACAGAGCCAACGCCAGCGCTTCCAGAGGTGACTGTGGCTTTTGGCCGCCTCCACACCTGAGCCAGCCCAGCAGCCTCCCCAGAGGGGCAGAGTGATGCATATTCCCCAAGCTGCAGGGTGCCCAGGTCTTCCATATTTAAGACATCAAAACCAGTAGAGCACCTCTTATCATAAGCACAGACTAGATTTCCACTGGAAAAAAAAAAAAGCCACCCTATTTTGATTCTTTTATGTTTTATGTATATATTTATGATTCTAAAGTTCGTGTTTATTCAGGGAATATTTTACCATTAAACTCAGTGTTCTGGAAAAAAAATACTTCATTTAGAGAAAATATTCAGCCCCTTTTCTGTCCTTCTGTTATTATTCAATATGAAAAGGATATTGTAAGTGCATATTCAGTTGAATATGCGGTTTGGCAGCGAGCGGTTATTCAGCTGCCCTGCTTCTACCTCAGAGTTTATTCAGGTCATAAAAAAGACATATAAGCATTTGAGTTAAGATTTATAGTTACATTAACTGCATCAGAAGCTTTTTGTATTTAATATAAAACACACTCTAGCAGCTCAACATTGCTTTATTCCACAATACAGTCAATATTAGACATGTTACCTCCTGTAATTACTGACATTAATGGCTTCAGGAATAATGGAAAATGAGTTAAGCACCAATGTGGTAGATGTAAATGGGACTTTACAGTACATGCCATTTTGAAATATTGCATGAGTCATGAAATTTGTATTTAATATTTCTTTATTTAGTAATTAAGCAATAACGCAACAAAACAAAGGATGTCCTCGCTTTAACACAGCATGGGTCAGATTTTGTTATAAATTCAATGAAGAGGTTACCATAAGAATTTAATTTAAATTCCATGAAAGATTCAACCCAGCCCTGACCTAGCAGAAGAGAGGCACTTGCAGACACTTTTTAGGAGAAAGAGAGGGGCCAGGATTTGCACAGCTCCCTCCAACACCTCACAGTGACTCTTAAAAGGCTTTAACCAGCATTGCATGGAACTACGTTCTTCTGGAAAGGAGGCTGAAGCCATCAGTAACTCAGGCGGGAAATCTTATGTGTATGTCTTCAAGCAGCCTTCAGTTTGCTAATTTGCAAATGCTTTTTTTACCCGAACTTCCTCAAATTATAATTTTATAAGACATGTATTTTAGAATTTTCTATTTCTTTCCTCATTCATTCTATTGCAAATAGACATGTTCTAAGCCTTTGCACAGAAGTAGCCAACTGTTGCTTCCTAAAGGTCTTGTAAGACTGGAAAATAATAAGATTGGGGTTTCTTAAGCAAATAGTATCTCCAGCATGGTACACTGAAATGTTTAAAACATGAAATATGCGTATGATGGATATTTTTTTCAAGTCTTTTTCTTTATCATTTCTATATTGATTAAGCTAACATTATCTAAATGTACACAGTCAACATATTCACATTCAGATGTTAACTCAGATTGTTGTTAATCAAGGTGAACAAAGAAGAAAATAGAACCCACTTGTACCTATAACCCTGATCTATTTTGAGATCCTAAGGCTTTTCTGTTAATAATAAAAACACCAATAAATCCTCATCTCTTTGCTTTTTAAGCCTGACAGATTGTCTTTGAAGCATTATTGCATTTATTTCCTCCAACCAGATGTGTAATCTATATTGTATTAGATAGCATATCTTAGCATTATAGAAGGCACTTGTGCTAAAATAATAACACAAACATATTTTCCATCACTGGGCTAAAACCTTTCCAGGAATGTTTCTAGTCCCTCCTGTATTCCAGTGCCTTGCTAATATTCTTGCAACAGCTCTTTTGATGCTGGTAAGTCAGGTCACTCTCCCAGAGATCTAAATGGAGTCGGTCTGCAAACAGAACCAGTACAGCAGGTTTAAGCAGGGTGACATCTAAGACGCCAGCATGCATTTGTAAGGAGCACACTGTAAGGAAAATGTTTAAATGCTACTTTTGAAGAAAGTTGATATTTTTTTTCACACTCAAAGAGCCAAATATATGACTTTTTTCTACTCATGTGAGAAACTTTACGCCTTTATGCTCATCGGAAATGTTCAAATAGAGTATTCATTTTTTGTTATCTTACACCTTTATTACCCTAGCTTGGACTCCCAATACCCTACAGAATTGAAAAGTAAACACTTCAGTGATTTTGAACAGTTCAGCTGTGGTTCCTGTGACAGAGAAATGCAGAACAATGGATGTAATCCACTGGACTTTCCAAGTCCTTCATGGTGGGTGATGATGACCCAGCGGGAGCTCCTGCGGCTGAAATCCTTTGGTCCTCTGTAGGGTCAGCTTCCCACACAGGTTCAACTCCTAGCTCATATGAGTAAATGACCCTTTATCATCACTATGAATCAATCTAATAGAGGACTTTTCCCTCCACTCTCTGAAGAGTATAACTCAGCCATTGGAAGATCTTGGTATGTGGCTTGCAAAGTTAGAGATACTGGCAGCTGTACTTCTATGCTTTCACCATATGCTATTGCCACCCATCTGCCATGAGGCTGGGAAAACTGATTACTCTTTCCTGATGAATAATTTCTAAATGGAAGAGGGAGGAACTTTATTCCTGCACCCAGAAGCAGGCATCCAGCATTACTCACAACAGGACACACAGCACTCCAAGAGATAAAACAGGAGGCTGAGCCAGACCCATCTTCTCCAAGGACAAGTTCACAGGAACTTTGGGCTTCTGAAGGAACACGGCAGTGACAGTAACTCCCTCCCAAAGGCAGTCTGCCACATGACTTACCTTTCTTTTCCTATATTTTCCAACCTGGAGTAGGGTGGCTCTGTGTCATTTTCAGTACCTTAAAGATACAGCTGTGCTCTTCCTAGGGATGAACAACTGCAGAACTCAAGCAGGAAGTTGCACTCCCACCCCTGAGTCCCCACAGCATTATTATCACTTATTGTTTCCACTGCAGGTGAAGTGCCAGGCAGGAACACTTCAATTGTGCTCATGGTTGTACTCTCAACTCACAGGAAGACACAGAAACTGTTTACAAAATACTACAGTCCTGTATAAAGTGTGTATGTGATGTGGTAGTTATAGTTACTATCCTCTTGGTGGCAGAATGAAGTCTATAAAAATAACGTACTGAGAAATCAAAGGATCACAGTAACTTGAGTCAGTTTTGCCTTCTATCTATCTGAAAAATCTTTATTAGAAAGATAAATGGCAATAGCAAAAGTGCTGCCCTAGGACCGGATCTGATGTATACTGACTGCAAACAGCTCTGCACATCCATTACATACAGTATGGCTCCTCCTAGTGAAACCCTGCACGAACAGTTGGGGACTAATTTTCCTCCCTTCCAGTATTTCCACTACCCCTTGAACTGTAGTTACTTAAAGGAAAAGAAAAAAAGAGGAAGAGAAGAGAAGAGAAGAGAAGAGAAGAGAAGAGAAGAGAAGAGAAGAGAAGAGAAGAGAAGAGAAGAGAAGAGAAGAGAAGAGAAGAGAAGAGAAGAGAAGAGAAGAGAAGAGAAGAGAAGAGAAGAGAAGAGAAGAGAAGAGAAGAGAAGAGAAGAGAAGAGAAGAGAAGAGAAGAGAAGAGAAGAGAAGAGAAGAGAAGAGAAGAGAGAAAAATTGATTATTTGTAGTTTTACTTCATAAACAAACTTCTGTCTTCAGTTGTGTGTGTTTGGCTGCTGCTGGCTCCTGTGTCTCCTTTACATGTGAATGTTTGCCAATTACCATTTGGGCCATCATAAATCAAAGAACTGTCTCAAGCAACTCCAGAGTGAAAGCATAAGCTGCTAGAGTTTGAGCTATCAAGACAATTGTCATCTACTATAGAGTATAAAGCCTCTTTCATACCTTCTGGTAGCTCCTACTCTCTCTGGAAAGCAGTGCAGGTGAATTACAAGCAGAACTTGGCCCTGTGGCTTCTAAAATATTGCACTTTGCAGTCACACGGAGAAAATAAATCTTTTATCTGAGTTACTTCATCAGTTTATAACTATAGCTGGATATTTTCTTCAGTTAGTAAATATCATTTCTGCAGCTAGTTTAACCGGTTTTGTTGTAATGATAACTCAATATTTTAGTCATAAATAAAAACCAGCAACAAATGTAGAAAATAAGGTCACAGGGAGACAAGATTCTTCATTGTCAGTGAGGTTAAAAATGGCAAATGATTTTATAGAATTATGAAGAATTAATATATTAGAAATTTCTGTAATTTTTTGGTCTGGAAATTTTTGACAGTTTGGGTTCATTACAGGAGATAAGAAGAGTTTCACCTTTGAAAGGAGGTGATTAAAATAAGCTTTAAAATATTCCCCACCAAAGTCTGTAGGAGGCGTTAACACTAGAATCTATTTGTAGCAAAAAAAATCCCCCAAGCAAAACAAAAATACAACTAATCTATTTGTCCAATTAAAGCACCTGTCCTGTCTGGGCTAAATAGTACCTAAGCAAGTGAGTTAAAGGCACTGTACCCCAGAGTCGGTGCTCCATAGAGGTACAAAGTAAATCGCACATCCTTGATAAGCTCCATCATGGTTTGCTGAGTCCTCTTCCACATGCTATGCTTGCCTGTCTCTGCTGCCAGAAGATGACATGGAAAAGGAGGTGTTTGGGACGGAGAGGTGCTGCAGCTCAGAAAAAATGGACAGAACTCCTTATACATGGGATATTGCTTATAGGAAAAACTTGCTTTTGTCCTGCAGCAGGGATATGCCTCTGTGACCAGCTCTCTCCTGTATCCTAAATCTGAGAGCATATCTTTGTACAAATACTAAGTTGGAAGCTGATAATTGCTGCAAAAAAAAATGGGCTGTAGGCATAACCCTCACACAGCAAGGGTCTAAAGCTAGTGATTGTCCCACTGATCAGCAATAATTAACACTGGCACAGAGATCAGTATTACAGTAATTGGCTCCTCTACTAATATTTCAGGAATAAGTCCTGAAATAATTGATAAATTAAAATCTGAGTTAGAGCTGAGTGCTGGCTGACATTTAGATGCCGAAGACTTCCCCACATC
Organism: Calidris pugnax; assembly: GCF_001431845.1. NCBI lineage: Eukaryota > Metazoa > Chordata > Aves > Charadriiformes > Scolopacidae > Calidris > Calidris pugnax. The sequence continues at coordinate 7,088,158 of NW_015090839.1, read as the reverse complement.
CTTGTTTGACTCTGGCTCTAAATCTTGTCACTGCCATTTCATTGTATTACCTGTGATGGATGCAAAGCTCCAAGTGATGAACGGTCGTTCTTCCCTTACATTAGGTACAAATCTGTTGTGGAAAGCCAGCTGGTTATTTCTAGACTTTCCTGAAATGACTCTCTAAACACAGCTGCTTTACAGTCATGGTAAACATTCTTCACAAAGGCCAGTTTGCTCTGCAGGCCCCAAGGAATGTGACAGCTTGATACCTGGATAAGCCCGGGCTCAGTTTCTGTTTCTACAGAAAAGCTGGAGTCTCTAGTGGATGTTGGTAAACAAACCCTGGAGCCATTACTTAATAGGGTTCATGAGCTGTTACTCAGCACCTTGTAATATGGGGCTGGATGTGACCAAAATGGAAGGTCACGAAAAAAATCAGTAAATTATTTCAAAAACACCTGGGATGAATAATCGTGCACAGAGCAAGCCCTGCTGGGGCACTATGCCCAGTTACTCAGCTGGGACACACGGCCCGAGTTGGCTCACCTTGCACCAGGCTGAGCTACTCCAGTAGTTGTAGCTGCTGACAGGCACAAGTCCTCTTCCCCAGTGTCCACAATGGCCACTGGAGTTTCACAGACTTCAGTACAGGAATGGAAGGAAAGGTAGCAGGGAGAGAGGGGGGAGATTGAGCCAAGAGCTGTAATCCACTCCTGTTATCAAATACAGAGATTTTTTGTCTAGCAGATGGAGTAATTTTAATTTTTGGTTTCTGAGAACTGAGGCTAGGCAGATTCAGGCTAGCAATAGCATACACAGAAGTCAGTACTGTTAACCTCTAGATAACTTTATTTTAAAAGTGTTTAGCTCTCCATTGCATAAAGGAGTTAGTGTCTCCGCAGGAGTTCAATACTAGAAAGGAAATGCTATAGCTCCAACTATAGCTCAAGCTCTTGCAGCAAGCACCACCTGGCAAAACTTGAACTGGTGAGAAGCCAGATGTCTCTGAACTTGCTGCTGCTTTCTGGGAGCTTCTCTTTGGTTTTGTGATGGGGAAGCAGTGTAGGGAGTGTTGGAAAGGACTCAGGTAAAGAGCTATTATTATTGTTGTTATTGTAGGACCAATTCCATCTTCATGACTAAGACTGAGTGAAACTCACTGCCGAATAAGATATTACTTGCTCTGATGCATGATGGTGGAATTAAGCCCAGAAAGAAAATATCTAGAAACCTGAGCTTGATGGTGCAAGTGCCAGGCACTGTGTGTGAAATTCCAGGCGTGCCAGCACCGGGCAGCTTCCACACCCACCGGCAGCCTCAGGAGGGCTGAGATCTGCCCAAGGCTGGGCACAGCAGATCACCTGGGTGGATTTAATGTACTAGTTTGTCTGAGAGGACTTGTTCTTTCCATGTATCAGCTGGGAGGGACTGTTTCTCCATAGATTAGTAGAAAGGTTTTCAGTTTGTGTCCTCAGAGGCAGGCAAACATAATGACCTGAAGAAAGAGGAGAAGAAATCAGAGATGATTTCTTAAATACTTCAAGAGGGGTCAGATGGCTGACTGGCTCTCAGGAAGGACTACCAGACTTCTGTAGTATTTAAGGGCTGGCAAGGTAAAAAAAAGGCTTCAAGGACAGAGACTATTAGCACAGAAGCCCTTTGGTTGGGAGTAATTTCATCCAAGTGCAATAGTGATACCAGAGAAAGAGGGAAAGTATAAAGTGAAAACTGTAATGCTGGGACTGGCAGAGGGAAGGATAAAAAAAGAGAAACCAGCTGTCAGTGAGAGGTACCGTGCTATTTTAAAGTGTATTGTTCTTGCTTCCTGTGGTCTTGCTTTACAGTAAGTAAGGCAATTATCATCACCACTATCAACATAGGATTCACTGTCTTTCACGCAGATGCCACCATAAGGTGGATGAATGATAATGCTTGAATCTGTCTCTCATGGCTTACTAGTTATTCTCAAAATTGTGTGCCTGACTCAAACATGCAGGGGAGCATTAGACATGAGCACTGCCCTCAGCCCAGGATTACCTTCATGCTCAGAGGGGGAGTGAGGAAGGGGTGAAAGGGGGAGATATATACCCTTTGGTATATGAATATTCTCCAAATTACAATGCCTGCAGCCTTGTCATGATCCAACAGAAAGTCCCAGTCTCAGTATCTGTTACTGCAATGTCCCATCCCAAATGCTGCAGATGAATATAATCACACAGAGGCCTGGAGCACTTTCCACATTGGAAACAACCAGTTTCTGGGACTGAAATGAAAGTGGAAAATTCCCAGCACAGTTAAGCTCAGAGACTTTTCTCCACCCCAACCACTCAGCAAGGAAGGGTTATTGTGACCACACATCACATTGACTTGAGGGAGGCTGCTGAGCTGCTCCTCTGTTTTAAATGAGAATCTGCACTTAAAGAGGATGATTAAATGCCATGGCTACAGGAAGAGTAGAGATCAGGCCACACTGCAGTCACATCTAGAGGATGGGGTCACCCTCCACCCCAGCTCTAGGCCTGGCCCCAGAGCCTGGCTGATGGGGCAAAGACTGTGGCATGCTGGTTTTGCTGGGGCGGGCACACTGGCTGTACTTCTATGCCGGGAGAGGGACCTTTCATTACCTGTCTGTTTCCTTCTCACCTGGAGGGGCTTTCTGAGACCTGAGAAAAGAAAACAAAAAGCCACATCTGGCGGGGACATCTCCCCTCCAAGACGGCTGGGGTTCCCCCCTGACACCCTGAGTCCCTCCTTGGGCTCCCCACTGTCAGACTCACACACGGGGCATTTCGGAGGGGGGTGGCTGCTCCCAGAGCGTTCTCTGGTAAGCAGGACAAGGCGAGTATTGCTCCAAATCGTTAATCACTCTTAATATCACCCTGGCAAGAGAATAAACCTAAGTTTCCTTAACAAACAAAGACGCGGTACACCCACAGCTCCTGCCTCCCCTCCCGGCAAATTCCGGCAGCAACGCAGACGGCGGGTGGGGGGCAGAGCTGCTTCTCTCCCCGGGTGTTTCACGGTATTCACGCGAAGCGGACCCCTTTTCCTACCATGCAGTGTGTAGAAACAGCACATTCGGTTCTCCGGGCAAACACCACCTCGGCAAAGCCGGGAAGCGGAGCTGCCCCTCCAGCCGGCCTGAGCTGAGGGCAGGGGGGGCTCCCCGCAGCCGGGCCCGGCACCCACCGCCCCCTCCTGAGCAGATTTCGGGTTCCTGTTGGTAGAAATGTCACTCTCTGGACTTGGGAAAATATGTTTCTGTCTCTCGCTCGGTCCACATCGCCGTGGTGTCTTCCACCACCCCTTTCTTACCCGGCTCAAAGATTCAAGGAGAGATGGAAAAAAAGAGAAGCAAAAGCGCCTGTATTCGCTACGTTTACTTCTGAGGCCGGAAGGGATTTAGATATATTACCGGCGGCTTATTTAGAGAGTCCCAAAGCACACCAAGAGAAAAATAAACGAGCAGGAACAAACGCGTTGGTTTTTAAGCACGTAGTCGGGGAGCGCTAGCACAAACGTTGCTCTCGTTATTCCAGCAAAGCTCTTGGGGAAGGAACGGCCTTCCGCTCCCAGAAAACGTCCCAGATCGTGTCAAACACAACTATGCTGAAAACAAATATGTATATATGTTATATGTACTATATATATATATATATCTAGGGGTCGCCTGATGGGAAAGGACTGGCACTCACCGCTGTCCTTCCCGCCAGGAGAGAAAGAGGGGGCGTTTCTCGGCCCCGGGGGCTCTCCCTGCTCCCCCGGCAGCCAGGACCAGGGCTCTCCCTCTCCCCTGGCCGGGCCAGGCACTGCGCGCAATATTCGCGGGCATCCGCGCTCCCTGCGCCCAGGCGTGCGCTGCCAGGGCAGAGCCGTCCTGATGCCGCATCCCCCCCCGCCCCGCTCCCCTCTTTCGCAGGGGGTGCCCCAGCTGAAGGGAGGGATGGGGTGGGCAGCTCGTCCCGGGGACCACCCGCCGTACAGCTTCCCGGTTAAAAAGCTGGCCCCGCGAAAGTGATAAAAACCCGGGCTGTCGTGAATTTTACCCCGTTCACTGCCGGTGTCGCCTCACGGACCGCCACCGAAAGCACAGTCTGCGACCCCCCGGGGACCGAGGGCCAGCTGCGGGGACCCGGGTACCTCCCCCGGGGCCGGGAGACGGGAAAAAGCCGCTGCCGCAAGCAGCCTTGGACGGGCATCGGGGGGGTGTCGCCCGGGGGCGGGGGGGGGGCTCGGAAAGCGATTCTCTAGGGCAGGAGAGCCCGTGAGGTCTTTCGGTGTCACGGCGGGTGTCGGTGTCCCCCCCACACGCGGGTGTCACCACCTGCGGTCCTCCTTTCCACGCCGATTCTCCAGTACAGGTGTCAGAGCCTGCAAAGACCTTTCCCCGCTGCCACTGAATTTGGCCATTCTAACAGCCCAATAACCTCTCCCTTAGCCCAACGAGCGAGCTCTCGAATGCACTTAACCCTATACATACGTGTAAAGGGGACCCATTTTAATGTGTACCTCTACATTCAAAGAAAACACTAACCCGGAAATTTTATCGCAAAAATTTCACCTGACTTTTAATAAAAGCATTTCTGAAAGTCAAGCTAAAGCTCATCGTTATTGTCTAAATCCTCACCCCATTCCCAGTGTAAACCTACCTCTTTTGCATTGTTTCTCGTAACAATAT
>NW_015090839.1:7079678-7083419 GCF_001431845.1 Calidris pugnax | reverse complement strand
CGGAAAGCGATTCTCTAGGGCAGGAGAGCCCGTGAGGTCTTTCGGTGTCACGGCGGGTGTCGGTGTCCCCCCTACACGCGGGTCTCACCACCTGCGGTCCTCCTTTCCACGCCGATTCTCCAGTACAGGTGTCAGAGCCTGCAAAGACCTTTCCCCGCTGCCACTGAATTTGGCCATTCTAACAGCCCAATAACCTCTCCCTTAGCCCAACGAGCGAGCTCTCGAATGCACTTAACCCTATACATACGTGTAAAGGGGACCCATTTTAATGTGTACCTCTACATTCAAAGAAAACACTAACCCGGAAATTTTATCGCAAAAATTTCACCTGACTTTTAATAAAAGCATTTCTGAAAGTCAAGCTAAAGCTCATCGTTATTGTCTAAATCCTCACCCCATTCCCAGTGTAAACCTACCTCTTTTGCATTGTTTCTCGTAACAATATGCTCAGGTTTGTTTGTAAAAAAAACCCTCGTATTTTAAGTATATAAGCACGGAAATACTGAAGGTAATAGATTCAGAAGTTTTAAAGCATTTCTGTTTCTGAAGAAACCACGCACAATTTTTAAGAACGTTGTATTCATATTGGTATAGGAAGCTGGTCCTTATACTGTTTTGTGTCTTCTGTCACGCTGCAACTGTCCAATATAAAAAGGTTGTTAATTTACAATAGCAATACATTAATAATTCATCCATGATGGCTTGATTCTTCTGAATGAATTTCCCATTCAGAACTTTGCAATTATTTGTTCTGGCGACTACATTTAACAAGAGCGGGATTTGTAATAGATAATTTTGTTTTTCTTTTGATAGTCACAATTTACTAGTGACGAAATAATCTAAAAACTACAAGGTAAAAAAAGGCACCTTATTCAAATCCAATGGAAGCCCCCGCCTTCATCCTAAATCGTGTGCATACAAAGAATAAACAAACCCTTCAAATGTGAAGAACAACGGGATGCCGTATGCTTTTTTTTTTTCCCTTAAGTGACATTTCATTTATAACTCCTAATATAAGTGGAGAGTGTTTGTACATGAGTAAAGAGAAATACTATGTGGTTTATATCCTGATACCGAGAGACTCAGGGGCTGTTCACAGTATGCTGGATGATACCAGAGGGACATCAGACAAATATCTGCTGGTTTGGAAAATGAACGGAAGCAGCTGGATGGAGTTTCCTAAATTGCTGGGTAGATACCGAGTTCTTAGATTTGGGCATCTATCTATGAACTTGTACCCAGGCCCCATCTCGGTAACTTCACTCTGCCTCTGCCAAGCGACCCGCGGCAGGTCTTTGCAGCTAAAAAGCCACTCGCCTGGTTTAGGTCTCAGTTCCAGGTCTCGATCCTGGAAGTCACAAAGATGCAGTAAACCTCGCACTGAACTCCAGGGAGCTTCTGACTCGGTTCCCCGCCGAGGTCACCAGGGTTTCCCTGCTTTGGCATAAGCATCGACCTTTGTCATGCAGAGGAGCCCTGGTGCGGGGGTACGAGAGACTCTCCGTGCAACTTCTCCAGCAGGACCGCATGGAGACCTTTGCAGCAGCTATACTTGGAAGTATTGCCAGCAAGCTTTCTCTGGAGGCCTCGGCATCACCTTTCTTCCCATCGTACAGGTCCTAGTCTCCTACTAGCAGCAGGAAAAGCCCACACCTTCCAAGGCTCTCCTGTTCCCCTGCCCCATCGCTGAGTGCCTATTGGGGGGTCTGAGATGACCTAAAACGCTCTGAGGAAAAATGTCCCAAACGGGGATATCTCAGTTCTCATCCTTAGGGAGAAGGAAAACTGCCAAGGGAAGCTCTGGGGAGGCTGGGTGGATGCAGGATGCGTGGGTGCCGGGGCAGTGGGGGACAGGCGGTGAGGAGCAGCAGCCCGCTGTGACACGGGACACGCTGCCGCCGGGGCCAAGTCGGTGGCACAGGGATGTCCCGGGGGACTCCGCTCCGGGGCCAGACGGCGAGCAGCCTCCGCTGCCTGCCGGTGAGGGGCCGCCGGTAGCCGTCGGGCCGATGCCTCCGTAACTCCGCGAAATTCCTCCACTTTCCTCCCTCCAGCTCCGCGGCTGGAAGGAATCCCAGGGCAGTGCACGGACTGCAAAGGCCGGGTCCGGCTCTCCATCCTGGAAGCTGGCCCCGCATCGCCCCTGCCTTATTCGTTGTTGCTGCGTTTGGCAGAAACCCCACGAAGTCACCCTTAAAAGTCGTTTTCTGACGTCGCCAGAAGCCCGAGGGGAAAAAAACCAACCCTCGGCGCCGAGAGGCATCTGCCTCTCCCCGGGAACGGAGGGGCAGCGGCCTTCTTCCCTCGAAATAGCCTTTCTCCAAAGGAAAAAAAATCAATACGTGTATTGACAGCGCGGTTGGGCGTTAAGCGCCTCAACGCTGTAAATGCGCCGGGTGGGCTGTATCCCCTCAGCCCCCGCACCGCAGCCGCAGGAGAGAAATATTTTGCAAACGAAATCGAGACGGTCCTGCAGAGAACCCGGCCCCCGAGCTCCGTACGGCCGGGGTCGGCGGCTCCTCGGCGGGAGCGGGCTGTCCTGCCCCGGTCCCGCCGGGCTGCACCCCCCACGGGCGGCCGGAGCCCTCCCGCCCCCCGGGCCGCGGGTTTCACCGGAGGAGCGGCAGCGCAGGCTGCTGGGGGTGATTGCAACCCGGCACTTGGCTGATAGGCAGCGTGGGTGACATGATACTTCCATGTCCACGCGTGGTGTAAGCCGCCAGGGCTCGACCCCGCACCCGACGTGGACAGAACCGCGGTTTCCCCGCAGAAACTTCAAGCCGGGGAGGCTAAAATTTTGTTTCGCTTTAGAAGAAAAAAGCAACCGTTAGCGAACTCCACGCTCGATTACGTCTTTGCTATTTCACGTCGTAAATAATTGATTTTCACGTGCATCACGAGTTTCGCCGGCACTTTGGGGAGCGGGGCGAGAGGCCGCCCCCCCCGGGGCCCGACCGCCCAGCGCAGCTGCGGAGCGGCCCAAGACGGGAGGGGATGGGGCAGCGAGAAAAGGGCAGCTCCGCTCGCTCTCCGCGTTTCTTTATCCCTCCCCCCGCCCCGATTTTATTCTCATAACGAAAGGAAACCCTCAGAGTAAGAACGATGGAGTTTTCTCTAGGCTACACATTTCTCAGTGTAGGCCAAGATGCTTGCTTTCTTTCATAAACCTGCTCGCATTTCCTACCCTATCAGAGAAAAAAAAAAAAAAAAAAAAAAGAAAAAAAAAAGAACTCCGGAATTTGTGACTATATAATGCGAGGGGAGAGGAGATTTCAGAGGAAAGCGCTAACAGCTCTTTCCCTTTGGACATGCCTCCAGCCCAGACTCCGTCCTGGCGCACTCGGGCCCTGCGTGTCCCACCTCACCCCGTGTTTCCACCTGGGCTGACCACTGCAGACACAGATGTCCCCACCTGCAGACAAACCTCAGGTCACCTCGGAAGTGTCTCCTTTCCGGAGCAACATGGCGTCAAGGAGTACAATGCATAGTGTGAAGGTATCCGTAGACACATTTTTGGATAAGGGCTTTGTGCACACGTAGAGCTGTAGGAACTGGAAACCCTCAAAGAGAAAGGCTCGAGATAAAAAGGGAGCAATTTCAAACCTGATGAGGAAGGATCGCCGCTAAGTCCCGAAGACAAACATTGAGGGGGTCGGTTTAACCGTGGGAAAGGATTAGCGGACACCAAGTCAAGTGAGGAAACGTCCTCCCCAGAGAAGCCACCTGCGGGAGCGCAGCCCG
>NW_015090839.1:7078093-7079668 GCF_001431845.1 Calidris pugnax | reverse complement strand
CGGGTCGCAGCCCGCCCCCCCCGACCCCCGGCCACCCCCTCTCCAGCCCCGCAACCCCCTTCGGGCTCGCTCCGCGGGACTGCAGCACCGCAGCCGAGGAGGAACCCCCTTAGCAGCCAGGGCCTCCCCCGCAAATGGGGCGAGGGAGGGGGTAATTATTCCTCCTCTGGAATTCGGAGACAGTCTTTATAAACCCCCCGGCGAAGGTAAAGCCCCGAGGCGCACAGAAGAGCGAGGCAGAGCCGCACTTGCCCCTTGTAAAAACACAACCCGGAGGGAGCTAAACCCGCGTGGATTTGGGTCGTTGGGCAGGCGAGCTCCTCAATCCCCCGCGCCCTAAGGTGTGCTGGGCTCCGCCGGGGCAAGCGGGAGCGGGCGGCTGGCCACCCCCTCTGCCAGGGACCCCCCGAAACTCTCCTTGGTGTCAGCAGGCAGCGCTGCCCCTCACCTTGCCTTGCGGCGGCTCCTCCGTCCCTCCCACCCGCCGTGGCACGGGGGGGCCTACGTGTTTTTGCACGCCGGGGTGTGTGTGTGTGCGCGGTCTCGAATGAAAGTCACGAAGAAAATCAACGACTTTGGGAATGATACGTTCTGTTGTGTGTCCGGGAAGACGACAGAGCCACCGGGACCCCCTCAAACGCTTCTGGTTACTTGAAAGCAGCTCGAAAATGCAATTATTCCTGTAGGTGGCACTGGTACTAGGTGTTGCAGAAGCGAAGGCAGAAATGGAGAAAATTGCCTAGGAATTCCCAATTGGTGCCTATAATTTAATGTAGAACAATAGAGGTATTTTTTTCATTTACTCCAAATTCATGTAACGTGCGACAAATGAAAACCCGATTGCTCTATTACAACAAAATACGCTTTTAAAATTTGGCCCTCTGCAGCTTTATGGCCTGATCCATGAGTATTGTCCATTTCCCTATATGTCATTAAACAAATCCTAGCGCAAAGAGAAATTAACTCAGCACCGCTCATTCAAGTCAAATGTTTGCACCAGGAAAGCCCTAATGAGACACTGTCTGGTTTCCAGAGGGTTTGCTAAGCACAAGTGGCGGCAAAGTTATTAAATGTGTCCAAGCAACTAACACATCATTAAGACATTACCCACTCCCCCCCAAGCCCTGCTTTCTCTCCCCTCCCAACTTCAATCTGAATATTCAAGCGAGGTGGAAGGAGTAGGACGGTGGCCCCGCTGGGCTGGGGCAACCCCGGAGCTTGGCAGCGGGGAGAGGCTTGCCGAGGTTTTGGGAGGTGAAGCTCAGTGGGCTTTTCGCACGTTTTGGCACTTCTGCGCGTTTATTTCACCTGTTCATCTGGCTGCAGTGTGTCCCAGGACAGCACAAGGCTCCTGCCCTTGCCTTCCCCGGGGAGGAGGATGTGCTACGGGCTTGAGAGGCGGGGGTCAATCCGGACAAAGCAGCCGGCTCTGTCCCCTCCTCTCTCCTGGGAATGAGCCAAATGCACGGAGGCACTCGCCATGGGTCGCCGGAGCTTTTACAGACCTTGCCCGCTCCTTTTCCCAGTGGGCTGGGTCGGGGGGGGGGGGGGGGCCCCGCCAAAATCCCCGGGGCC
>NW_015090839.1:7074891-7078058 GCF_001431845.1 Calidris pugnax | reverse complement strand
CCCCGCGATATCCCCGGGGCCCGGGAGTCCCGAGGAGCGGGTGCGGGGAAGCAGCCGGTGCAGAGCCGCGGGGAGAGGCCCCCCGACCTCAGGCGAGGTGTTTCCCTCCGGCCAAGCCGCCGAAACAACCCAACTCTGCATGGACATTTTCTGACCAGTGACACGGAGCTTCCTTCCCTGCCGCAGCACGCCAGGAAGGAGAGTCGCAGGAGGCTGCGTCCTTACCCCAAAAACATGACGCTCAAAAGCCTTGTGCTTTGATTTCTTGCTCTGTCCCGTTTCCCTTCAGATTTTGGTGTCTATCACCGCCAAATCGACTCCCAAGCCTTAACTGTATTTCGCCTGCCATTGCTGCATAAGAGTGCAGGAAACGATCAGACATGGGTTGTTTGTATCCGATTAAACTTTATTACACAAAAAAATCCGTCTTATTACATTTCCATTTTCCATCTTGTTCCTGACGTCGAATCAAATTCTTAAAATTGAAATCGCACACTCACGCATGGCATTGCCTCCCCTCCACCTCCCAGCTTGTTTGAGGAACGGGACAAAATAAAACAAAAATAAAATTTGTGGGAATTTCAGAGATGTTGTATTTCCCTGCACGTTTGAATATTATATTAATTCAATTAACGTCAAAGTACTACCTCCTGGATTCACATGTACTTTCGTATATGAATGCGGGCAGTTTATGTGAACGCAAAGGTATAAGCGTGTGCTTTTTAGAGAGGTAAAATAAGGCAGCGGGCAGCAATAAGAGAAGAGATGCGACACCTACCAAAGAAAGATCGGCGGCGTGTCCCAGAATCATTCTCACAAAGCCTTTTTTTCGCCCGAAAAGGGGAGAACAAGTGGAAAACCGGGCCTGCCCCTGCAGAAGGACGGGGGCCGGGGGTCCCTGCCTGCACGGGCATCGCCCCGTGAAAATCCCCCCTCTCCTTCGCACCCGCTTCCCAGCAAGCGCCGGCCGGGGGCTGGTTTGAAATGCTCTTGTCCCAGGGAAGGCGGGAGGGTCAGCACACCTGAGACTGAGGGTCAGGCCGGGCATTTCCGAGTCCGCGGGCTCGGAGGGGGAGCGGGGGGAGCAGCGAGAGCGGCGGGAGCGAAGAACCAACCCCCTTTCCCCGCCGCCCTCCCAGGGAGCGCGGGGTCACCCTCTCCCGCGCCCCGCTAAGGCACGGCCCCCCCGCTAACCTGCTGGGCTCGGCTATTCTGTCGCATTAGGAAATGCACGTGGCAGCCAGTGACACGCGAAGGCCCCTCCATCCTGCCTTTGGTTCCTTACGTGCCCCGCAGAAAATGGGAGCGACCCCGGGAAATCCCGTGGGATTTTATACGCCCGCGCGTAGGAATAGCTCTGTGCAAAACCCCCGTCTCAGAGCTGCGTGGGGTCTCATCGCTCTACACATCACACAGCACCTTCCCTCCGGGGTGGGCACCTCTAGCCGTAGCCCAAAGTTGACGCTAAATTGTGTCGCTGCCCTTCCACCAGGCTTTTCCCTGCCTTTCCTTCAGAAGTGCCCAAAGGCTTCTCCAACACCCCCACGGCGTTACACCTCCACCCCTGCTCCGGCTCCAAGGTGCTCTTTGCTCTCCAAACTCTTCCCATCGCTTCCCGGCGGGAATTTCACGACTCATGGAAGGAGCTGGGCGGGGAGACACTCTGCTGCGACACTCTGCGACAGTCGCACCACGTCTGTGTGGCTCTAACCTCCGCCACCTCAGACCCAACACCTTCCTCACACCACCTCGAGAAACCTGGCCACTCGGCTACACGCACACGGGGGGTGGGGGACGGGACGACATGGTGCCCCGGGAAGGGCTTCTACTTACAAAATCTGTTCCCGTACGAGCACCCTGCCTTAAGCAGCTCCTCAGTAGCCTCCTCCCTTCGGGGAAGGAGAACGGGTTAGCTGCCTTCCAAAAAAATAAAATAATAAAAAATAAATTAAAAATCTGCAGCTTAAAAGAGGGTCCGCGTGTGTGTGTGTGTGGTGTGTGCCCCGCGTCGGCTAATTTCTTCCTACAGCGGGATCGCGGAGGAAGCTGGGGAGCAGCGAGGCGCTACATCCCGTGGAGCCCCGGCAGAAAGGCCCTCACGAAGGACGGGCTCTCTCTCTGAAGGCGGCTCAGGGAGGCCGGAGCCGGGCACGCCGAGACGGGCACGTCGGCGCTGGGGTCCTCGGCCGCCTCCCAGACCGGAGGCCGGCCGGAGGGGCGGGATGCAGCTCCGCCGAGACCCGGCTACCGGAGGGTTTCAAGGGAGTTCGGGGGCTGGACACTCTCTGGAGGCTCCCCGGCCCCGGGGGTGAGCCAGGGGTTACCGGCCGCGCATCGCGGCTGCTGCCGTACGGGCGATTTGCTGCCGAGACCTTTTCGTGGAGGAGAGAGGGCGAGAGAGCCGGGTTTGAGAGAAGGCAGAGGTGGAGGAGCAGCCCCCAGCTCCGCTCTGCGACACCCCCGTGTCGGGGGAAGTCCAGCAGAGGCAGGGACAACGGTCACCGGCACCCGGGGCTCCGGCAGCACCGTGCGGGACGGGACGGCCCGGTCCCTCTCTTCGGCACCACAGGGAAGGAGTGGGAGGGGAAACACGGCTCTTGTCTGGCCCTTGCCCGAGTCTCTTTCCCCCCCTTCCCGCTTTGATTTGCCCGGCCGGGGGGACCCCGCGGTGGGGGCGCGGGGGTGTGCGGGGGCGGCCGCCGGCGGAGCGGCCCGCACCTCGGGACGGGCCCCCTGCCCGGCCACGCGTGCCCTTTCTCCGTGTGGAAACACTCCGACCCCGCGTCTCCCACCCTTCCCTCCCCGCCGCCTTTTCCCTCCGAGTCTTCAACGATTTCCTACCTGAAAAAAAAATAAAAATTAATCTTTTTGCCAGGCGGGTCACAAGCGATCAACAGGCTGTTGTATATTATAATGTTTTCATATTCCTCTCGGCTCCCCCTGCCCTCTACCGACTCACTGTAGATGTGACCTTTGGTATTTCAGCCCACACTCAGCAGTTGAATGGAAACAAGTTGAGCACGTTCACTTCTGATAAACATTATCCTTAAACCACTGGAGACCCGAGCAGAGTAAACGAGCTTTTCCGACAGGACCACATCAGGAACACACATTGAGAAAGGGAAAGAAACCAAATATCCAGGAGATCAGAGGCGGGCTCGGGGGTG
>NW_015090839.1:7070820-7074818 GCF_001431845.1 Calidris pugnax | reverse complement strand
CCCGGGCCCCGGGGGTGAGCCAGGGGTTCCCGGCCGCGCATCGCGGCTGCTGCCGTACGGGCGATTTGCTGCCGAGACCTTTTCGTGGAGGAGAGAGGGCGAGAGAGCCGGGTTTGAGAGAAGGCAGAGGTGGAGGAGCAGCCCCCAGCTCCGCTCTGCGACACCCCCGTGTCGGGGGAAGTCCAGCAGAGGCAGGGACAACGGTCACCGGCACCCGGGGCTCCGGCAGCACCGTGCGGGACGGGACGGCCCGGTCCCTCTCTTCGGCACCACAGGGAAGGAGTGGGAGGGGAAACACGGCTCTTGTCTGGCCCTTGCCCGAGTCTCTTTCCCCCCCTTCCCGCTTTGATTTGCCCGGCCGGGGGGACCCCGCGGTGGGGGCGCGGGGGTGTGCGGGGGCGGCCGCCGGCGGAGCGGCCCGCACCTCGGGACGGGCCCCCTGCCCGGCCACGCGTGCCCTTTCTCCGTGTGGAAACACTCCGACCCCGCGTCTCCCACCCTTCCCTCCCCGCCGCCTTTTCCCTCCGAGTCTTCAACGATTTCCTACCTGAAAAAAAAATAAAAATTAATCTTTTTGCCAGGCGGGTCACAAGCGATCAACAGGCTGTTGTATATTATAATGTTTTCATATTCCTCTCGGCTCCCCCTGCCCTCTACCGACTCACTGTAGATGTGACCTTTGGTATTTCAGCCCACACTCAGCAGTTGAATGGAAACAAGTTGAGCACGTTCACTTCTGATAAACATTATCCTTAAACCACTGGAGACCCGAGCAGAGTAAACGAGCTTTTCCGACAGGACCACATCAGGAACACACATTGAGAAAGGGAAAGAAACCAAATATCCAGGAGATCAGAGGCGGGCTCGGGGGTGGAGGGGTGGGAGAGGGAAGAAGAGGGAACAGGTTAGAGGACACGGCGGGGGGGGGGAGGGAGAAAAGGACACAATTGTGAGCACAATAGGCACAGATGGGGAGAGAAACTCCCCGGGCAGCGTGGGAGAGCAGCGCAGGGTCACGTCCGAGCATCCCAGCAGCCCTGGAGGAGCTTCCCGGCAGGCAGAGCCCGCAGAAGCACGCCTCCCGGGCGGGCAGCCGTGCGGGGATCCCTCCAGCCACTCTGCCTCGGGAAGAAGCACGCTGTTCATGCGGATCGGAAGTCTTACGGAACGCACCCCCTTCCATTGTTTAATTACATAATTAACTTAATTAAAGGCTGGATCCGGGTCCCACTAGTTCAATGCCTCCTGCTTTAAAAATATCCAGAGCAGGTCAGCTCTGCCTTAAAAATATGCAGAGCGGGTCAGCTCACAACACCCCAAGGAATGCCTGCGCAGCACGCCAACGCTTTCGGACGATGGCATTTGCGCGGGGCGAGGGGTGGTGGCGGTGTCCCCTGGACCATAAAGAGGTAACTTTATCTAGTTTGAGGAAGCAACACGACTTAGAAGTGTGATATGCGGAATGGGCACGGGCAATTCACGTTTCTGAAATAATCTCAAAACTGCCATAGAAAATTTGTTGTTGTTGGGTTGTTTTGGTTTGGTTTTGTGTATTTTTTTTTAATCCTTGTGAAGGAAACAGACATATCCGCCGATATTCCGATCAAATAAAGAGATACCTGCGGAAGAACCACGATCGCCTTCTTTCCATCACAAGAATCACGCCATTAATTTCTGAGCAATGTCCTGCAACATCCTGCTTTTAACTATACGTTCATTGCGACATGCGCAGGCTCTGGAATCTAGCTCGATTAATTTGTTTGTTAGGTCGGTTGGTTGTTTTTTTCCTAAAAATATCTTACAATCATTTCAATTGCAATAATATTTATAGTGTTCGTATACACCAGCGACATCAATTTCGTATTTTACATGCTGTTATTTCGGGCACTCCGGTCACCACATTATTTCTTTTCAGGTTTTATTTAATTTATAGAGCCTGTGCCTTCGAGACTCTATCAAAAAAAAAAAAAAAGAAAAAAAAGAAAAAAAAGAAAGAAAATAGAACAAACAAACAAAACAAGCAAAAAAGAATTTTAGGAAAAAATAAAGGAAAACATGATAAATTTTTGGTCGGAGATGGGAAGCAACATGTGTGCAACATGATGTACGTGGGATGCATGTAAAAGGCACACAGACAAGCTCACCGATCAGGACCCGTGCCCTAGTGCCAAACCAAACACTTCTTCCACATACACAAACACGCCGTGACCCACACATACTTTAATTCCTACCAGCTTTGTCTGTTTTTCTTTTAGCTGTTAATAAGCAGCAGTGTCTGTGATAAAGTTGAAATCGGCTGCGAGGGGTAGAGTTAAGCGCGGTGCAGCGTTTAGCGTGGGGATTAAAACCAGGGCAGGACCCGTCTCCGGTGCCCGGGGAATGTCAGCATCCCGGTGCCCGGGCTCCTCCCGGGGCAAGCGACGTTGCAGCCCGTTTCCCGACCGGTGGGTGGTTTCCACCCAAAATAAGCCAACGCTCCCCGCTCACAGCTTCCTCGTAGGCCACCCGTGAAATATTCGTTAGCGAAAAAGTGCTTTATTACGAGGAGGCGACCCTCAGCGAGGAAGGACTTTTCTCCCGCGTCTGCGCAGCCAACGCGGGACAAAGTGCGCGTGTGGGAGACGCCGCGCTGCTCCGACGGGGACAAGGGGGGCTGCGAGCCCCTCTGCCAGCCCCCCAGCCCCTTCCCCGGCCCCGCTTGCTGCGGGAGACGGGCCGGGCCGGCCCCGACGGTGCCCCCCGTCCCCCCGGTGCCCGCCGCCCCAGCGATGCCCGCCCCGCCGCCCCGGCACCCGCCGCACTTACCGCCGGGCAGGTAGGGGAGAGCCATGGCCGTAGCGGCGAGGACCCAGGTGCCGGTCCCGCCCGCCGGGCAGAGCGGAAGGGCCGCCGGGCTCCGCGCTGTCCGTCATCTCCCGCGGCCATTGGGAGGGCGTCTGGGCGGTGGGGCCGCCCCCCGGGGGGCGGGCTCGGGGGAGCTGTGGGCCGCGGCGCCCTGCCCAGCCCCGGCCCTGCCCACGTTGCCCCGAGGTTGAAATGCACAAGTCAAGGCTCTCTCCTCGGGAAGCAGATTGCCTTGTAGCCCTTTTCCCCTCACGCCTCCTCGGTGGCGAGCGGAGAGCCTCGGGGGCTAGCGGCTAACCGGGAGCCCGGCTGCGGGCACAGGTCTCCGTGCGGGATTTAGGGCAGCCCCGGAGGTGTCCCGCTCGGAGGAATGGGTAAGTGGCCGGGAGCCGCAGGAGGGTTCAAGTGCTGTCAAGAGAGGGGGAGCACCCGTGCGCCGTCGTCTGCTCCCTTATTGACTTTGCTCGTGTTCCTACAAGTTGTAAGAACACGTTAAGGGTCAGGAGCGGGGGAGAGAGAAAAGCTAATGACTGCTCGGTTTATTATTAATGCTATTAGGCGAGCGCGAGGCGGGATCGCAGCCGGGTGGACGGCTGGAGCCTGCGGCACGTTGTATATTATTCCTGACACCGATCTTAGCAGTTAACATTTTAGCACGTTTGTTTTACAGCCTGGTGTAATTGTGCCGTTAAGCGAGAGGCGCTAACAGCACCAGAAACGGTCTTTAAAAAAGTTAGTCGCGACTCAGAAGCACCGCGTTGCCCTCGCCTCTCCCAAGATGTAAAAGAATTTCCTCAACTACTTTTCCTTCCTCCCCCTCCCCCACATCTCCGAAAATGTTTTTCTTTTCTTTCTCTTTTCTTCGTGTTCCTTTTTCCTGTGGCAATAAAGCTGGCTTGTCTGTTGGCGCGATCTCGTTTTTCATTTCTGGAATGTGCTTTTTTGGAATATGCTTGATGCACAGTCCGGGGAGCTCTGACATTTGTTGCCACGGGTTTTCTTTTTTTTTTTTTTTTTTTTTCTTTTTCCTTTATTTTTTTTTTTTTTTTTTCTTTTTTTTTTTTTTTTTTTTTTTTTTTTTAAAAAAAAAAAAAAAAAAAAAAAAAAAAAAAAAAAAAAAAAAAAAAAAAAGTTCTAGGAAAAATATTAAACCC
>NW_015090839.1:7067129-7070804 GCF_001431845.1 Calidris pugnax | reverse complement strand
CCTTGTTGTGGATGCAGTAAACACAGTCTATCAACAGAAAAACAAAACAATTGCTCTTTTTTCGTTTTTTTTTTTTTTTGTTTTTCTTTTTTTTTTTTTCTCTCTTGCTTTTTTTTTTTCTTCTTTCTCCTCCAATTTTCGGGACATCCCGCTATCATAAAGAAGCGTGCGTGGAGCAGCCGATGGGTCCCCGAGCTGTGACATTTGCCGTGTGAGGAGGAGCAGTTCAGACGCCCCCTTCTGAGCCATTCGCCGTGTCCGACGGGTGTGTTTGTGTGTTTGCTTGCAGAACCTGCCTTCGGGGAAGTGAACCAGCTCGGGGGGGTGTTCGTCAACGGGAGACCCCTGCCCAATGCCATCAGGCTGCGGATTGTGGAACTGGCGCAACTGGGGATCAGGCCGTGCGACATCAGCCGGCAGCTCCGCGTTTCCCACGGCTGTGTCAGCAAAATCCTGGCTCGCTACAACGAGACCGGCTCCATCCTCCCGGGGGCTATCGGAGGCAGCAAGCCTCGGGTCACCACCCCCACGGTGGTAAAACATATCCGGACCTACAAACAAAGGGATCCGGGCATCTTCGCCTGGGAGATCCGGGATCGCCTGCTGGCCGACGGCGTGTGCGACAAGTACAACGTGCCGTCGGTCAGCTCCATCAGCCGCATCCTCCGGAACAAAATCGGGAACCTGTCTCAGCAGAGTCACTACGAGTCCTACAAGCAGCACCAGCCGCCCCCCCAGCCCGCTCTGCCCTACAACCACATCTACTCCTACCCCAGCCCCATCGCCGCTGCGGGAGCCAAGGTGCCCACCCCTCCCGGGGTGCCAGCCATCCCGAGCACCATGGCCATGCCCAGGACGTGGCCGTCCTCCCACTCGGTGACGGACATCCTGGGGATCCGCTCCATCACAGACCAAGGTGAGGAGGGGGGACAGGGGCCGCAGCGGCAGCCGGGCAGGGCCGGAGGGTTTCTCTCCCCTGCTCCTGGGCTCCTTCCTCACCGAGGGTCGGAAGGAGGGTTCGTGGTTTGCGCAGGGAAACCTCTTGCGTGTTCCCCAGCCCCAGCCGGGCACCGAGCTTACCGGAGGATGCGCCTCGGGACGCGGGCAGACCGGGGGTGCCAGGGTGGGCTGCAGGCGGACCGGCCAACCGGTACAATCCCGGCGGTCCCCCCTGCCGTTGTGACCCGAGAGTGGGCGAACTCGGCTGGAGGGAACGGCCCGGGGCGCGCTCGGTCTCGGTCCCGGTGCCGGTGCCCGTCTCGGCCGGGGCTCGCTGCCACCCTCCAGTCTCAGGCGCCGCCTTGGCGTTACCGAGAAGTCCATTTTCTCTAGTTTTCGCAATCAGGCCAAATTTGCTCCGGCAGGAAGTTCAAATGTCACCTAATTGCTTTCATTCTGGTGCTGTATTTTCCTCCGAAGCGGTGGTCTAGGAAAACGAACTCCCCCCCCGCCCCCCCATCCCCGATTTTCTTCTTATATCTCTTCCACCTTCTTTTTTTTTTTTTTTTTTTTTTTCCGCCTGGAAACTGCGTCGCGTCTCCCAGCCGCTCGCTACGCTTTGCCGCAAAGAAATGGACATTTTTTCCGTTTCGGTCTCTGCCAGTGAACTAACAGTAAATGTGGTTAAAACAACAGTCTAAAATAACCTTCGCCTACAGCGATCTCTATGTCCCACTCTTCCCTCCCAATTAGCGGAGGGGGGAGGGGGGGGGAGCTGTGATTTCTGTTTTCATTGCGTTTTAACGGCAACAATCCGGTTCCAGCAGCACTTCAAATGCAAATTGATCCTTTAGACATTACAGAATAATTTTCTTATTCTTTTCTCAAAAAGATGGTACTTTTTTTTTTTTTTCAAGCAATACACACAGGAACACTTAAGTATGTTTTATTTATACTAACACTTACAAAAATATATAAGTTTTTGTCCTTCTTTGCCCTCTACTTCACGATATAAACTTTATCCTCAGCCCGCACTGGCACAAATAACCGTGTTTCTGAGTTGACTTTAACAAATACATGCCTGGCAATCTCTGCCCTGTGCTGGGGAGAGGTAGTGCTGGCAATGAACATTAAAAAGAATGAGAACATTACAATCACATGAGAAATTGAGGTTGGCTTTTTTTTTTTTTTTTAGTGAGATCCTCTTTTATTAACACCACATTGGCAAGCAGGCAGGCCTCTGCCGGGTGCCTCGGTATCTGCCCCGTCTCCCTCAGACCCGCACACAGCTTTCTGCAGCGTTAAAAATCTCCCCCCTCCCCTTCCCAGCAGAGAGCCGGGGCTGCCGAGCGGCCGATGCCCCAGATGGGGGCTGATCGCCCTTGATTTATAGGATAAACTGACCTTGCTGACACGGAAAGGAAGCCCCTATTCATGGGAAAGTGTGAGATCAGCAGAAAAGGGCGCTCATCGAGAGAGCTCAGTTTCTTAAGACAACTTCAGGTTTGTGCCTCTCCCCAGCCCGGGCGAGGGGCCGAGCGGGGCGGTGGTGCGGGGACGCTCCGGCGGGCCCGCAGCCTCCAATGCGGCCGGGCCTGGGGGGGGAATTTCCCCGCCTGCCAAACAGCCCGGTATTCCCGTGCCGCGGCTGATGCGTGTGTAAATGACAGGGCTTTAATCTTTTTCTTTCCTCTCTCTTCCCTTCCTTCCGCTTTTCTTTTATATTCCTTTCCCTTTTATTTCTTTTATTATTATTTTTTAATTTCTTTTTTTTTGTTGTTGTTGTGTTGTTTTGTTTGTTTTCTTGTGTTTTTCGTCCCAAACTTGTTTGCAGCCTGGTTCATCTGCAGCCGCGTCGGGGTTGTTTCTAACAGGGGGTATCGTTTGTCCTCGCACACACACATACACACATATACACACACACAGACACACACAGAGCGATTCCCGTAACTTCCCCCTTAGGAGATCCCGGGGGAAAAGTGCCGGGGCTGGGGGGCAGCTCCATCTCGCCAACGCGGGGACGGGCGCCTCAGCCATCTCCAGGCTCGGCTGTGGATCATTGCCATCAGCTGGACGGCGGGTCCCGGCTCCTTTCTCCCTCCGGATCACCCTCTCCAGGGGCTCCCGGGAGGGTCGGCGAGGTGTAGCGGGCGAGGGCCAGGCTTCCCCTCTGCTCTGCCCTACGGGCTGCGGAAAGGGAGCCGTCTACGGCCCGGAGCAAAGTGCTCCGCATCCCGATCCCTGCCTCTAACCCCCCTTTCCCTCCGTGTTTCCCAGCAGTGAGCGACACTTCGCCTTACCCCAGCCCCAAGGTGGAGGAATGGAGCAGCCTGGGCCGAAACAGCTTCCCCCCCGCGGCCCAGCACGCCGTCAACGGGCTGGAGAAGAGCTCCCTGGAGCAGGAGGCCAAGTACAGCCAGGTAAAGAGAGGGGGAGGGAGGGGAGGGCGGTGATGCGCCGGGCCCCCGAGCTGGCCCGTGGGCTTGCGGCCCTTGCCCGGGGCTGCCGCTCTCAGCGTGGAGCCGGTGCCGGTTGGGGTTCGCAAACGAGTACGCCACGACGGACGACGTCGGGAAAGAGCCTGGCTCCCTCCTCCGCTCCTCTCTCCTCTCCCTCCCTCGGCACGGCCGCCGCGGCCCCCCCCGGCAGCCCCCAGCCCGCCTTTCTGCTGGCCGAGGGGCTGCCGGCGGGCGGCGGGGAGGGCTGGCGGGGCGGGCAGCACCCGCATCCCCCTCG
>NW_015090839.1:7013369-7066820 GCF_001431845.1 Calidris pugnax | reverse complement strand
CCGAGCCCCCGCCGTGCCCCGCACCCCGGGCCCCGCAGCCCCGGGCGGTGTGAGCGGGCACCTCCCGCCCGTCGTCCCCCCCCCCTTAAAGCTGCGTTTTACCCCGTCCGCAGCGTGCTCTGCAGGCAGGGGAATAATTTGAAAATGAGGTGTAATTGCTTCCTACATTAAGCATTTTTAAACGCTTAAGTAGACGGCGAATTTCCTACGTTTTAATTACAACACAATATAACTGTTACTTAATAAATCTCCGTCTAAATCTTTGTACTTGCTAATCAAATCCCATGCCAGGAGAACAGCTATAAAAGGCTCAACTGTTACTTGCGGGGAAAGCACAGATTTGGAAAACTTTTTTTTTCCCTGCAATGGAGACATTTCAAAACGTATCACACTCAGATTGTGACTTCCCCGCTCTTCATTTATTATGCTTATAACGAAGTCGAGGAAAATCCGCGATCTCTGGTTAGCATGTTCCCATTCAAAGACAGAGAGTTTGGACGTATTTTTCGGTTCTGTGTCTGGCTTTGGATTCCATGTGGAGGAGACTGTTGTAGCTCGGATTTGGTGCTGAGAGTAGCTCAGTCAGAGCATTTAAAATTTAAGATGTGGAGCGCAAACGGCAGGAATGCTTGGGAAGGGGTGAATGAGGCAGAGTGGGAAACATCGTAGGCCCCAAAGGTGACCAAGCACTGTATTCTATATATTACCTTGCAAACAATATACTGACCTTAATGCTGTCATATTTGTTTTGTATTACATTTTTCTATTATCCCATTATTATTCTGTTAATTTCGTATTACAAATACTGAGCAATGTAGTATAGCCGTGACTGTACAGTTAAAGATAGAATTAGAGTTAATATTCATCCTTCTACAATTTTATTTAAAAATGAAATTAATAAAGTGTTAGCAGTCTTCCTAAAAGTGATGGAAATAGCTTGTCATTATTGTGTTAAGAACAGCTGTATTGTGGCTGCATTGTCTTAGGTTCCTGGCTGGGCCTTCTGCACACAGTTCTGCTGTGCAGGTCCTGCTCCTCGGTTGTAAACCATCACCTCTGTTGGAATTTCATTTACCTCAACAGATGTGTTGAGGAACAATGTTATGTACATCGGGTTATTTTCAATGCTGGTGTTGGAAACTATTTTTTTATCTTTTTCCACTCTTTCAATATTTTTACTTTCATCTCCATACTATATCACTGTTCTACTGTCAAAATCAGTCTCAAAGTTTTGTTCAACCTTAAAGATCACCTGATATATGTAATTTAAACATATTCGCTATTTAAAAATGGAGCAGATTGCTATTAATAAAATGGAATTCATTTATCAAAATACATTGTCCAGAGAGTTTAAAGGGGTAGAAAAGCTAAAAGGTATCTGAAAGGTCATTTTCAGAACCCTGCTAACTAAAAGAAGACACAGAGGAGATTCCCCTCCCAGTCCTTCCCCATATTTGCCCATATGGGCAAATAGAACTTGGTTGTGGAAAGTTCTAACATATAGACCAGTCTATTCATGTAATATTCAGACTTGCTTACCGGAGAATTAATCCACCTTTACATTAATTGCTTTGTCTGTCACAAGTTTACTGCCTTGCTAGAGTGTATTCACTCTAATGTGTATTCATTCAGAGGAAGTTCATGTCAAATAAGAATGTGAAAATGTGATTTTTTTCAGTTTTTGCAATATTCTTTTTCCCGAAAGTTCTGTTCCAGGCAGGTGAAAAGTGAATTTATGAACTGAACTCTTGCTGCACGTAGCACTGACTTACTAGCTGTCTGTTTGCTGAAGCGCAGTGAGTCTGGGGTGACAGTCTGTGACAGTAAAGTCTCACCAAAAGGCTCTGATGTTCCTAGACCTTTACATAGTCTCTTGCAAGGCGTACTGCTTTGGGTGTAAGTAGATGAGGAAGGGACAGGAGAGAACATTGGTTCATTTGTACCGATCTAAGAAATGGGTATGCGGAATGGTGGAAAATGGGGAAGCCACAGTCATAATTTATGTGCCAGAAGGTCTATGGTGAAATAGGCTCTGTCTTTGGACTTCAGGGTGCTCTGTCTTTGGACTTCAGGGTAAATGCTATTTTCCTCATCTTCTCATTACAAAAGCTCGCTCTTCAGAAGGCAGCCAGCAGATTTCCCCCAGAGAAGTGACCGTTCTGTAATATTCCAGGTTTTGCTGTATTACCAAAGTCAGCGGCGTCTACAAGAGGAGTAGAGCAGGAGGGAATCAAGCGTGCCTATTTTACTTAGGCTTTCCAATTACACAACAGGAGCAGAGAATGTGCTCTGAAGTGCAGTAACAAAGGGTTTTGTGTCACTGATAGGGAATTCTGCTGTTTCTAACAAATATCAACTACACTTTGTAAGCGTCAGCAACATTCAAGGTTCACCTGTCCGCAGCTTGCAAATAGGTCCGTAGCTACTAGGCAAGTGAAGGACATGTTCCCCAGCCTTAGTCATGGAAGATAATAGTTTACTTCTCAAGAAATCCCCTGGAAACTCCCTCTGCATGAGATAGACAAGAAAAATTGAGCCCAAAGAACAAGGTCTTCCGTAGTTTTAAAATATATTTATTTGATTCCTCCTTTAAATTGAGATACATTTATTTTAACACACGGGATCCTGTAGGTTTTTTTCAGGAAAAATTCTTGTCAACCTCCCAGACTTGTCAGTCGGCAGCCAAGGCTGATCTCTTTGATGGCTTTGAACGGCTGCATTTCACCTCTTGTCCCACACATCAGCGGGAATTCAGCCTGGGAAAAGACTCCACCAAAAGAGGCAGAAAGACTTCATATTTTTGCCTTGGCAATATGCAGTTACGCTCATTTAACGTGAAACCGAACCTCTGGATGTAGAACATTTTTCACTTTAAGTATTATGAATTTCCTGATGTCTCTGGGGCCTTTGTTTGTGATGTTCTTTGGTATTTGGGCTTGGGGAGTGGAAGGCTCTGCCTGGCACACTGTGATTCTGTACCAAATGTTCCCCAGGAAATCACAGAGATGCCTTGTCAAGTTTCTATTTGTTTTTAATTACCTGAGGTACCAAGGTGTCGTTTATACGAAAGCAATTGCATTGTGTTTTTCTGGTGCATCATATTCACAAATTTGTCATACTGCTTTGCAAACAGAGTGACTGTGAATCAGAGAAACTGAAAAGGGAAATAGATTTTTCTGGGAGTGGGACAGTTTTGGGTCATACACATTTCATACAGAGCTCAGTTATACTGCAGTATTTATCCGGAGAGGCACATTCATTGTGTTGTTGGGGGAATGGTTTCTACAGATAATTATATTATTGATACAAAGGATGAATATTCTGAGTATTTTATGCATTACACAGCTTTTACTGACAGCTGCATTAAGAAAAAAATAGTAGTTGGAATCAGTGAAATACAAATGCATTTGTACCCTACATTTGAAATGAAAACATTTAATAAATATGTATCATATTTAAAATGCAGTTTTCAGACATCTGATGCTTGTGACTTTCTGTACTAAAGTACAAACGAATGTGCAAACTGAAAAAGTTGTGGTCTGTATTTACACATGTATGCAAATGCAGACATATGTCTGTATGATTTGTTGAGAGGCAAATAGTTTTGGAAGTATTTTTTCTTTTTTCAGAATTATTTGCCCTGTGCATTGCAGGAAGCAGATGTGCTTATTGCCAAAGGGAACTGACACTCGTTAATGGGAAAAAACTTGTAACTGGGGTCTAAGAGCAAGCAGTTATGACAAACTCGCTCCTGGAAAGGGTGAGCTATTCGGAGGCCTGATCCCAAACCAACCCACCGGAGTTGCTGAGAACACTCCTCTGAATTCAGAGGGGCTTGTGAACATGGTTTGGGCGAAGTCTTTCTCTGACATGTTGGGCAAACCCCAAAGCAGCAAACGCTTCATCTCTGACTCAGCTGAACTTCATCAACTTGAGTTAGTGGCTTGAGTTTTGGGCTTTGCTGGGAAAATGATCCCTGTCCTTTGGTTGCTTTCTGATTTAGGGGTCATGAGCTCCATGTGCTTACAGCACATAAGGGGAAGGCTCCATCTTAGGGCAAGTGATGGCAAATTATTGTGGGTGCAATTCTGGAGAATTATTTGCACAGAAAATGTAAGCAATGTAAATATTTAGTTTCTGATCTTTCATTGTAGACCAACAACGTACTTGTTGGTCTTTACTGTTTCTATTGTCTAAAGACATCTAAAGCATCTTTACTGTTTTTGTCTGCAGTGCTTAGAAACCACACCATATGGTAACTTCTTTACAAATAAGATGAAAATGTAACCTTAAATATTATGGTCAATTACATGACCATCCCACACAGATTATTTATTGAAAAAAATAATTAGCAGAGTACTTATTTTGGCATCTTATATTCTAGCTAGCTTGGGATTCAGGCAGTTGGATTCCTGCTATAGGGCTGTGCAAAATCCATAAAGACGTACTTCCTGCTCCTCACTCATACCCAGGGGGTGGAAAGGTGTTGAGGAGAGGTGCTGATTTGCTCTTTTGCCATAGTACTTAGCAGAATTGTTAGCAGCATTCCTGTCTGGTGCAGGGGTTCAGACCTTGGCTCGGAGACTGTCTGGTTCCATGTCACTCTCATTAGGATCTGCAGCCCAGTGCCTGCTATTAAAATACTGTCACTAAGATGGCTTGCTTGAGGTCTAGGCATCCATGTCATTGCATGTTGTGGGTGAGGGGCATGAGCTGATCCCACTACATGCACCCGATTCCTTCCCAGGTGATCTGGATGGCACCCCATTCGAACCCCATTTGTGAGACCTGCCTCTTACTGGCCACCTGCTTCCACGGCCAAAACACAGTGCCCTGCCCACCAACCCACATGGCTTCAGGGCACTCCACCCGGATGAAACTAATAAAGAAAGTCAGAGAGGTGAGTGAATGGTATAATTCAAGCTGCACTCTGAGCACCCTCTGCTCAAAGGGCCCCAACCCACCAGGAACTCTACATTGACAAACAGAACTGGGGATCAAAAAGGGAGAGTGGTGGGAGAAACCTGTCACCGCCAAGGAGCAGAGTGCCAGGGGCAGGGGGATTAGGTAGGACTTGATCTGTTCAGTCTTCTGGTACTTGCAGTAGAGTGGGAAGTAGATGAAGACTGTATGGTGTGTCTGAATTTGTCTGTTGTGGCAATTTATCACCTCTTAGGAACTGCCTACATGACCTAGTCATAAAGATGATAAAAATTCAACAATTGATGGGCTGTGATTTCACCCTTGTTAGCTTACCAGCTTCCCAGTAACTGCCTCTGCGGCATCAGAGGTTTGTTAGACAAAGGGGACCTCTGTTTTGGCTCTCCCTGAAGAGGACAAAGTGGGGACTTTACCAGTTTGACCCCACATTTGCCCAGCTTCTAGCCATCAAGAATCCCTTTGATATCTCTGTGTCCATGAAGTCTCCTTCTTCCAAACTCAGTTTAATTTAAATAACACCATGTTGAAATATCAATATATTGTTAAATATATTATATTTAGAAGGCATTTTTCACAGAACTTTTTGCTAATACTTGCAGTCTTAACAATCAGTGTAGAAAGAACAAATATTTATTCCTGTAAGTGTATTTGTTTGTTTAATGTTCGTGCCCTGCCTGACTCCAGATTTTGCCAAAATACCATAGGGGAATTATTGTGCAAATTTGTTCTAAAACTATGAGAATCTGTAGTTATTTCCTATTCAAGGGTGTTTGCTTATATGGCATGATTTTCTTTCTGAACTTTCCTTTTCTTCTTGCAAGCACAGGATATCTGTCTAAGGGGTACTCACATTGTGTCTTTGTCATGAAAATTAAGCTTTGTGCTCACAGCAAACAGAATTTGTTTTCACTCCACATTGAGGTAGTCCAGTTGTGAGGTTTGTTAAATAATAGAATATAACCCAAGATCCAGCACCTTCACTGGGAAGGCCGTGACTTCTATTTGTATCATCCTTTTTAAACCGGAGTGTGAATAGAAAGCAACCATTCGGTGACTGTACAGACTTTCCACAGTAATCTATGTTTGGGAGACACTTTTTGGATGGACATATTAGTGTGTGCCATATGTGGTAGATTTCACTTCACTGTGAAAACCATCTAAACCCATGCCTCTTCTGAAGAAGCACTGGAAACCCTTGCTCCCCTCTTTTCCCTCCGAGTGCGCTTGTAAAACCAACAAACCCCGTCCACCTTGTCTCCATTGTGCCTTTTTCTCCTACCTCATGTTTCCTCTGTTGTTTTTGTAGTGGATTCCTCAGTCTCTGAGAAAGAGTTTTTTTTTTTCACTTTTATTTCGGCTGTAGTTTGTTTTGGAAAAGACATAAAATGCCCCTGGCTCCTTTAGGAAAGGATTGGTGATGGTGTGTAAATTCAAGTTACTATTACTATTTCCAAAAGTGGGTTTTTATTTCCCTGAAGAGGCCAAGATTTAAAATTTGATAAGAAAATATAATTAAGATTGATTTTGATGCATGTCGCAACTATAGTTAAAACACTCATTTGATATTATCTGATTTCTGTTATTCAGTGCAGCTGGGGACGCCTATAAGTAAAGGAAACAAGTTTAAGTTAATAAAAAAAGCACACTGAACATGGGGAATGGGTCGGCTTATTATTAAGGGAATGAACTTTATTTTAGAAGGAAGTAGTGTGATTTTCTCATGCAGTACACTTTAAGGCATTGAATTTAGTAACAGGAGAAATAACTGTAAAGAAAGCAGCATCTTTGTAAGAGACACTGTATGGGATTGGGTAACTAATTATGTTTGGAATTTTAAAGCACTCGAGCATGCAAATAACTTTTTTTTTTTTTTTTAATTGTGACTTCAACTAGAATACTAGCATTGCTTCGTATGACTTAGTGAAATATTGTAATTCTCTATTCTTGAAAGGTCTCTTCACATTTTTTGAAGCTCAGTCTTCTGAGAATCAACCCAGTTGAACTGAGCAGCAGACTGACTGTAAACCCCTTGCCCATGTGTTGTTTTAAAAGCTCCTCAACTCCAGCATATTACTTCTGTCCAGTCTTCCCTGAAAAAAATGTCATATGTTTCAAAGTAATGTCCTACCTTCAGAATGTTCCCCCTTCTCTTCAAGGTTTTTTGGATGTTAGAATTATTTAATGATGATGTACTCACTTTTCAGAGTCTTTTCTATTCTCCTCTCCTTGCAGTGAAATTAATAGAAAATTGAAGGGAGGATATGTTCAGAAAAAGAATTTTCTTCTTTAGTTTTCATAGCTAATATGAGCTCTGAAAAGATTTTTGCAAGAAATTTTTCCAGCATTATAAAAGGACAGCCAACACTGTTTTGTAGGGTGAACTCTAGATTATTCACATACTGCTTAGCAATTTTATTACATTTTTCTTAAAAAGATTTTTAATGAAAAATGGTATCGTAAACTGGAGAAATTGACTCAGTACTGACTTTTGTAATCCTTCTTCTTTAGGTAACCTCGACTTAGCTGTGTGGGCATGTTAATTTTAATGGGATACTGATCTGAATGAGTGTTTGTGGGATCGTGTCATTTTTGCCATTGATGCTGAAGTACTGAATTTAGCTTCAGAATTTAGCTGTAATTTAGTTAAATCCAAGTTTTACCCATGTATTATTTAAAATTATTCACTTTAAAACCTTAAAAGAAACATAGGTGTATTACTTACATCTTTAGGTAATGCCCTTTTCCTAAATGAGATTTCCATTACAGGCCTGCTGCTGATGTTTTACTTGGAAAATTTGTTTACTCTTCCCTTGGGATCTCATATGTTGGTTTGATTTATAAATCATATTTAACCTCCAATTAAAAAGGGAGATTTAGCATGTTTGCTTCCTTTATGTTTGCAGTTTGGTTTTGATTGCTTCTAGTCTTGTTGCCGTAACCTTTTTGACTGATTATGTGCACGTTACTAAGAACGTGAGAGATCCTCTGGGTTTTTAAGGTAATTTGCTCTTCTGATTGAAGGACTAGATATTCCCCTCTGCTCCCTGCTATGCTTTTCCCTTGCTGTGGAAAAAATGACTTTTCCAGTAGCTGCTTTGCGACTGTGTTTTCAGGACATTCGGAAAAGGCTCGGCGTTCCCAGAAGTTGTTTATGTTTTTCGTTTTGAAAAACGAGCAGCGAGCGGGTGTCTGTCTGCGGAGCTCCGGCAGCGTCCCTGCAGCCCCGGCCACTGCCAGCCCCCCGCTTCGCCCCGGGCAGGGGGGTGTGATGATACCTCTGCAGATTTGGTTCGTTTGCTCTTGGGGAAAGGCTCCGTGCCGAAGGATCAAGGCAACGTGCTGAGCTTGCTGATCCGAGGATAGAAAGGATTCGTTCCGTCCAAGTCAGCCTTAGAATTGAGAAATCCAAAGGAAACAGCAAACCTTATTCACCAGAGGTGTGTTCCCCAAATCTTGACGCAGGCTGAACTTCTGCTGATTCCAGCAGGGGAGTTTGGGCTGAGTCACTATTTGAGCTCATTAGGGCTGGTGAATTAGGTAACTGGAGCTTGAAGCCTATGTTGTTTCTCCAGAAAGAGGGTTTTTTCCTAGACATTTAGAATACTTCCACAAATCAGGCACTCTTAGTCTATGCAATAAATTATCTATTTAATAAAATACTGTAAGAACTACATTACAATGGGCAAGTGATTCAAATAATTGGGCATAATAACTTTAAAATAAGAAGAATAATTTACGTTCTTTTGGACACTTTAGGATTAGACTATAAAACTGAGGTGGCATCCACCTTTGGCACCAAATCTGCTCTTTTTTTTATTCCTGTAAACTGAAATGAGATCATTTACATTATTCGTATTAGTAATAACTAATATAAATGCAGGTCTGTGATTTTGAATGCTATTTCTGAGAAACTTTAGGTGACTGGGTCATTTTCTGAAACATTTAGAAACCACATGGGAATGGATTGCAGGGAGAGGGTCTAATTTTGGTACTTAGAGAACATGCACTTTGCAAGCAAAAGGCAGAGAAGGAAAAGTAGAGAAGGGGATGAAACAAAACAAAATAATATCAAGTAATTAAAATATAGATTTTGGATTTATATCATGATGTCTGAAAGTGGAATCTAGCTTGTGTGTTTATCTGGTGCTAATGTGACCAAGGCAGAAAAAAAAAATCAGTTGGTTTGTCTGACCTGGATTGACTGGGAAGTTTGTCCAGAAAGCTTGTGCTTTCCTTACCATGAGGGAGAGAGGAGGCTGAAGCTGTGTGACACGTTGTACCAGCATAACCTGCGTAACAGAGGTCAAGGTGTATGGGGAAGAGGAACTGTTCTGACTTTTAGGAATCCAAAGGAGCTAATGGAAATTACTTGTTCCAAAGATAATCGCACATAAGCTTGGTTCATTCACCCACCCCCTCTGTGTCCCAAATCCCAAACAGACTGAAAACAACAACAAACGATGGTGTCTCTAGTTAGTATTTTACCTGAAGTGTCTAAAACTAAAAATTCCCTCCGTTAAAAACACTGAACCAACTCTTTCACTGGTAAAAATACAGGCAGTCCATTTGTTTCGGCAGCATCATTTTATGTGACCTAAAGCAAGACCTTATGTCCACCCTGGCTTTGAACACTTTCCTGGATATTCATTTCACTGGCACTGGTGCCTACCAACAGTAACTCAGCAGAAAAGCACCAGACCCAACTTGTAACCCTGACCCAACCACTTGTTGTTTTGCAGGTATCTTTGCGAGAACATGTTTAACTGAATTTTTGAATTGGTGGGAAGTTGTGTGTTCTAGGTTTTGAACGCTGCTTTAAAATTTGGAAATGCTTATTTCATCAGTTGTCTCAAAACCTTGATAGAAGCAGCAGCTCAAAGGAAATGTTTCTCTGTGGTCTTTGTAGAAGCCAGGCAGTAAGCACTTTCAATCAGGAACCCTTATCACTTGCACAGCAGAAGTTCTAGTTCAGTTAGAACTACATGTTTGTTTGTTTGCTTTAAAAAATTAGATTTCCCTTGAAAAGCAATGGTTTAAATTAAGAAAAAAAATATTTATAAAACTTAAAAAACAGGTTCAAGGAGCTCTGCACTTAAAACAAGTTCTAAGGGTTTTAAAAAACCATAAACACCATGGGGTTCTCGCACTCCTAATTACGAATGTTTAGATTTTGGTGTTCATTTCCTCTGATTGAAATACTGCAGGATGAATTATTCATCCAGTATATACAGGGTCATGGAACTTAATCCCCTCCATTTATTTTAAGTGAATGTCATGTTTGTAAAAAGTGCCAGATTGACAGACAAGATTCAACCCTTCTGATAACCTACACATTGTACCTAAAGCTGTTTAGAAGTAAAAAAACTCTTGAGGTTAAAATTATTGGGTCAAGTCCTTCACTGATGAAAGTCAAGAGATGAAAAATCATATTTTTTTTTTAAAAAAGCAGCATGGTTTTAAATCACATAACGTGAGGTTTCCTCTATCCCCTCAGCTTTAAATTTGGATCAGAGGAGGCCTCTGGCTGCTCTGTGGGTATGGCTGAAACCTCCCCTGAAGCAGAACTGTGCTCTGTGCTGGGCCAGTCCTTACCCATCCCAGTGACGCCTGCTTGGCTGGCTGAAGGCATCTACTGGCATTCATATCAACATGGGTTTGAGTGGTAAAGCTTTGGGCACTGGAACTGAAATAAGAATGAGTCATTAAGTCAGCGAGGCAGCGACAACAGCTTTCCAGCACTAGTGGCCTCTGTCAGGCTGCAACCGGTGGTCCCTACACAACTGCCTCCACGTCCTGTCCTCAGTAGCTAGGACAAGATCTTCCTCACATTCAAAATAGACACTATAAAAAGATCACTTATCTCAGTTGCAATTTATCTGAAAGATGGCGGTGGTGGGGTAAGGTAAAAGGGTTTTTCTGTCTGTTATAAATCAGGGTAGGTATTCTTCTAAATTGAGCTTTTACAAAAATTAGCAAATCTTTAGTCAAGTCCCATCTGTCTTATCAGTAACAACCCAAGTAGCACCTCCAATGTCACTCAGTAACAAACTGAGGCTTCTCAATTAATTACAGTTCAGAGACTTTCATTTTACTTCATGCCATAAGACCACATTAAGGAAGGCCACACGACAATAAACAGAATTAGAGGAAAATCTATACAGTTAGATTAAATATTCATCAACAATGCCTGAGTTAATGCAAGCTGTTCAGGGGTTCAGATTTGCCCCAAATTTCTAGTTGCTGACAAATCCCTGGTAGCCTTGTCTGTAGGCCAGGACATGGGTTCAAGGATCGGTGGACAAGTAAAGAGGTGGCTTTTTGGCACATTGCCTGGCACAGATCTAGCCCATGTCCTCTGTGCCTCCTCTGCCCCAGCGTGGGGTCGGCAGGGAACAGCCATGGGACCCTGCCCGACCTCTTACATGGACAAGGTCACCCTGTTTCTGGCAGAAGAGGGGAGAGCCGTAGGGCTGGGTACTGCATAGCGCTGCTCACCCTCAGGGCCAAAGAGTTGGTTCTGGCCTGTTTTATCTACATGTATAGACATAGTCATCAGCTCTAGGGATGTTTTTGCCTGGACACAGCGTTTGTACATAGCAGGAAGTCATTTATTGAGGACCAAAATTTGCCTTTCTCACAGGTAGCACTACCCACGGACTCTTGGTTGGCGTGGGGAGAGGTGCTTGGCAATGTAATTGCATCAAGCAGTATTTTGTCTTGGCATAATGCAGCACTATGCACAACTTCAAAGGATGCATTTAAAGTCATATTCTTCCTCGGATTAGATGTTGTTGTTAGAAGATCTGCCTTTTCTAAAGAGCTCTAAGAGGAAGTGCCAGCAGTTGGAGTGCAACCTAGAGCATCCTACAGCATGGTGGTCTGTACAGCATATGGGAAGCATTTTCTCTTCTCTGTGGCAAATGAGGACTCTGGCTTTTCCCAAAACCACATGTAGTAGAGGGGAGCAGTGACAACACAGGAGGCTGAAGGGACATGTTCCTCCTCTGTGGCCTAGGAGGAACCCTTTCAAAAGCAAAGCCAAGGGTTCATGGGACATGGCCATTCATACAGAGGAATCCTATTTAAAACGGGGCTTCCAGGCACATCCTTGAGCTCACTGCTTGGTACCAGCCTGTTTGGGAGTGGGCAAGCCTGGAGAAGCAAGGTGGCCTTGCAGAGTCCAAAAAAAAAACCTTTTCTGAGCCTTAGGGGCTGGAGGTTTGTGCTCCCACACTGGCTTTGAGATTCTTCAGGGACTTACCCCAGGTATTTTCTCCTTCCAGCAGCCCTTCAGGTTTTCTGCAGTTCTTCTGCAGGAAGGGTTGTGTGTTTGGGTTGTGGCTCTCTATGTCCCAGTGTTACAAAATGCGTCTAATGGGTCTAGTACCTCAGTGAAAAGCTTTTTGTTGCTGTTTGTTAGAAAAAAAACAGAGAGGTGCTCTTTTCTTGTTCCACATTTTTCTGAAAAGCACTTTACACAGTGGAATAGGCAGGGAGCTTGGAGAATGGCAGCTTTTTAGGGCCTGTCACATTTTTTACTTTCCAGTAAATTCAGTGAAATGATTTTCCATGTGATTTAAGAAGTGTACTAATTTACAGTGCAATTATTTGAAGGTTTGTATTAATTAGCATTGTTGCAAACACATATTTAGAGCTAAGGCTAAAGTGTAATTCTGAGACACAGTAGGGGACATGTAATTGGAGTTGAAGGTCAGGTCACATATTTGGATTTTCAAAAGAATAAGGCAAGTTCAGCTTCAACAAAGTGTTTATGGATTTGGAATGACAATTACGTTGCTGCTGCAGCTGTATGTTTTGTACTAATTAATATACCTATCGGAGGCTTGTGGCTGGGATCCCGTCACTGCCTCCTGCTGTTTTAGATTGCTGTACACGTTTATATTGACTCCAGCAGGATTACTGCTTGGTTTCCCAAGTGGCAACGAGAGGATAGTCCAGCCAGTGGAACTGTGATTTACACTGGTAGGAAACTCATGAGCCTGAAACCAGGCCAGTGCCGTTACGGAGGTAAATACTGGAAATTTAGGCAGGTGCAATCAAGACAGGAATTGAACAAGTGAAATGTTAAACTCACATGAAGTTTTAGCAGAAACAAAAGTGTTTTTTTCATTTCTTAACTCTACACTATCCAGGCTAGGTCTGTTTCTGCCAGGGGATTAAAAATGGCAGATGCTACATGATTTACTGAATCAATACCTGTTCTTTCATATTTAGATAGAAAACATTTCTGGGAAAAAATGCCACCCCAAAATCCTAAAACATAAACACTAACAAATTGGAACTTAAGCAAGATAAATGATCCTGGTTTGTACCTGTTCTGCTAAAGAAGTATTTACAGGGTGTGAAATAAACCACCAAACACTTTTTATTTAAATAAGGAGTCATTCATTGTGAAATCCTACCGTGGCAGACTGAAGGACTCTCCCTTCTCTATTTAAATAGAAACCCTTCTCCCCAGCCTACGGAAGGACCTAGGAAAATAGCTTGCAGGAAAGGACCCAGCCCTGCAATTGTTTTGTGCACAGAAGCCCTATTGAAACCAGGAGAAGCTGTGAGCAACGAACGTTTGCAAGGTTATATCCCAAGTACCTAGAAAACAGATTTTTTTAAAAGACATCATCAACAATAATAACACTACTACAGTTCTGACTCATGCTCTGAGCAAACAGTTACTGAAGAGTTTAAGATGTTCCCACCTCCCCCAGCTGCTTGTTACCTCTCTGCTCCGGGGAGTGTTGTTTTGGGATCCGTGCCCGCGCCTGCCCGCTGCAGCTCAGGGCTCAGCCCACCCTCCTTCAGGGCTGGGGGACACAGGGTGCTGGGATGGGTCTGTCTCTCCTGCCGCTGGTATGGCCGTGGTGACTGCACACCCAGCTTCAGCTGCCACAGCACTACCTACCTGCCAGGGCACCACCACGGTGGGGCCAACACCCCACGTGAAATGTGGGAAAGGTGGGTAAATGTGACAGCCCATCTGCTCCGACCCATGGGACATTGCCAGGAGGACGAAGGTGCTCGGTGATAGAGATGGGACAAACTCATCACAAATACCTCCAGCAGTAGCTCGCAAATGTAATGATTAGGTGCAACCATAGGCTTAAGGAGTCCCTGAACAGCAGGTTGCAGGAAGGTGGGCAGGTGGACAGGGGGAGCTTGGTTGTTCCTGCCCTGCTCTCGGGGTGTGTTCCCTAAACATCTGCTGCTGGTCCCTGTCTGGGCCAGGCTGCTGGGAGAGGTGTGCAGGGCTGATATGGGGCAGCTGGTCTTAACGGCAAAGCAAAAGGGGTCAACCACTGTGCTCCTGAAATCTGGGGGAGTGGTTATGGGTGGCCCTCTGGGTGTTCTCCCTGGCCCTGGTTCTCGTACAAAGCCCCAGCAGCACCTGAGGGCAGCTTCTTTTATGGCAGATCCACTGTGTCTTACTCTTTTAGAAACATTTTTCCTTTTCCTTTCAGGCACCCAATGGCCTCCCAGCCGTCAGCAGTTTTGTGTCAGCTCCGGCCATGCCTCCCTACGCCACACCAGCCCAAGTGTCACCTTACATGACGTACAGCGCCGCTCCGTCCGGCTACATGGCCAGCCACGGCTGGCAGCACGCTGGAGGCACCCCGCTGTCCCCTCACAGCTGCGACATCCCCGCCTCGCTGGCATTCAAGGGCATGCAGACGGCCAGGGAGGGCAGCCACTCGGTCACGGCCTCCGCTCTCTGATGTAGGAGCTGGTCTAAGACCACCATGAGCCCGATGGCTAGTCGTCTCCTGAGCCTGGCTCACGGACTGCTCTCTTCACGCCAGCGGTACCTGGCATTTCTCCTTGTGACTTGTCTGCCGTTAAGGCTTTTGGGATTGAAAGAGCTGAAGACAACATCAGAAACTTGAGAGAAGTGTGGTGTTGCGCTCTTTAAGTAGAGACCTTGCGTCCCTCAAAGGGCTCGTGGAACCTTGTCCCACTCTCTCCTGGTCAAACCACACGTATTTATTCTTGATCATCACAGACTTTCTAAATGTGCAATTGTTATTAAGATTCGTGTAAAAATCAATAAAGAAAAATCACCACAGAAAATTCTGCTATGCCTTGAATCAGCAAAGGCGGCTCAATGGGAGGTGTTTGCCAATTGCCTAGAGAACAACCCTTTCATCAACAAGGTTACACAATCCACTGCTATTCAGAGATCACTTTTTGGTTGTTTTGTTGGGTTTTGGTAATCAAATATAGAACCAAGGCAATAGGCAGCTCTCAGATTCTTCTGGCACGTCGCCATCATCAGGCAGTAGTAATACCTTTGTGTTTTTATCCATTTGTAAATATAGGCTTTTGACAGCATTTGTTTTCACCTTCCAGTACATTTATTTCTACTCTTTTTTTTTTTTTTTTTTTTTTTTTGTTTTTTTTTTTGTTTTTTTTAAAAAGTAAAAAGTTTTATTTTTTTTTTTTTTTTTTTTTTTTTTTTTTTTTTTTTTGAGTTTAAAAGGTGACTTTCTAGCTATTTTCTGTGTCTTTGCATGGTGGGGTGGTAGCAGGTGATGAGGTTTAGGTAAGATTTTTTTCATCATGTTTTTGTGCCTACGGTGGAGGCTTCAGCATTTCGTGAAATAAATGCAGTTATCTCTTTAGCAGACGATTCAAAAGCAGAAATCCAGTCAAGTAACTCTCCCCAGCTATACCCAGCCTCCCAGATTCATGAAACACCACACTTGTGTTAAGTGTACAAACAGAAATGGGTGGAAAATATCTGAACAAAGCAGCAAACTGTAGAGGAAAATGCAGTCAGTGTGCAACCTGTGCAGAGATGCTTATAAAGCCATGTCAGCCAACAAACCCACCGAGAAACAGCATTGTACCGTCATTGTCGGCTTCACTTGTGTCCAGCATTTTCGGCCCCAAGATTACGTTGTAATTTTTTTAAGAGGAAGTTGTCTTTAATTTCTGCTTTAATGAATGTAAAATATGGCTCTTGGTAAAGTTTACATTGTTGTTCTGGAGCATTTTTTTCCCTTATAGGTATACTGGTGGTGGTGCTACAAACATAGACATTATTTAATATTAACAAATTCCCTTTCTACATTTCTGTATCCAGTGGCAAGTACTCTGTGCCAGTTATTTTACTTTAAACTTTAATCCCAAGAGAACTAACATTCTGATCTTTGAAAATTTCCCTGTTTTCCTTGGGCAATAATAAAGTTCTGACTATTCTTCCAGAATGCTTTCCACATGCTGTAGGTATGTTCAGAATATGACCATGGGAAAAAAAAAAAAACAACCCAACAAACCTGGTGTGACATTTCATATCCTTCATAGAACATTAATATATTGTGTATTTTTATAGAAGTTGTGCAATAACTTAAATTACACTAGAGATAGTTAAAGCAGAGGAGAAAACTGCATTCTTCAAGTATTGCTCTATCTGCATACCATATTAAACATTCATTAAGTGGGAAGGTAAAACACAGTGCCCTCTTTGTGGATTTCCAGCTTTCATAATTGAGACAGCTGTGGGTAAATTTTCATAATAATCTAAGTAACCCATACATATGTTATGTACAGTATATCCACCGAAATCTAGATAGACTCAACTGGCTGCTGCCACCTTTCCCTTTTGCATTAAAAAATAGTTACTGTAACTGTATTTCTATAAAGAACACAGGTATTGTATTATGGCCCTAAGGAAAGAAAGATCTAATCTCGAATCTGATCCTGTATTCTTCAGCCTCAAAGGCATTCAACAACTGTTTAGGTTTAACAAGATGCTGAAACCCTTGTTATTCAGTAGAATGATTTTTAAAGAATGTATCTTTGAAACCACTAAAGGTAATGTGCACACAATTGCATTTCCACTCTGCCACACTGTTAGTGATGTGATGGAAGTTGTTCTGCCTTTTTGCAGTTGTAGCTGAAATAAGATGAGTCATAATACCATGAAAAAGAAATCAGTTTATTTCTAGACAAGCTTTTCACTAAAAATAAAATGGAGAAAAAAAAAAAAATAAGAAAAAGATTATGAGTCAATAAATGATTAATTTCGCAACAGGATTTTAGCTTTCAGCCTTGTTGCTTTACTGGATTACAGAATTATTGAAGAAATCTCCCTATTGTTACCCATACGGCACAAACAAGGCACATCAAAGGAAAAAAAAAATCTGGAAAGAAAAGAAGAGAAGCTTTCCAAGGCACAGCTTTTTGAGCGCCAAGAATTCACAAACCCGTAACAATGTGTGCCTATGTAAAAAGTTTTCAAAATTTTCCCGAGCAACACGATGTCATTTCTGGAATAAAAGTCATCTTTTCTGACGTTCCCATGAGGCTTTAGTGTGTTTCAGGAGATACTTGGAGAGATAGATCCTTACCTTCTATCAGTTGTTGGCATTATCTTGTCTTCAGCTAAATCACGATAATTTATAAAGCAAGGACAAAACATGATGTTAATTATTCCTCACGTGGGACTACACTAGCATGAACCATTTTTGTTTGTGTTTGTTTGGATACAGCTCTCTGCACATCTGCCTGTTGTACACAACACCTTACCCCCGAGCGGGAAGTCGCTGGGGCTGTGCAGAAAGGGTTGCTCCAAGCGAGCAAAGGTATCTGACCTTGCTCTTGGTTAACTGCCTGTGATGGATTTTTTTGGTGTGAGTTTGCCTAACAATGTTTTTTTTTTTTTTTTAATTCTAAGATGCAGAACACTCCTTTACACAAGGACTTTTTTCCCTGCTGATACTAATAGGTAAACTGAAAAATGTTAGCTTATTAGCCACACAACTTTAAGCCACTTTACAATAAACGAAGGAAGAAAAGGGATTTTTAAAAATAATAATCAAGGATCAACTGCTGCTGTCAGGTACAGGGGCATACACCTGGAGTGAACCCACTCAGGTGAATGGATTAATTTGGGAAATATACAGCATGTGTGAGTGCAGAATTTTTAATCTAAAAAGCCTACACTCCATTCCCAGTGTGTCAAAGGTTTTCAAAGAAATCAGTGAAGCCTAATACTCCTTTCTATGACAGCCCGACTGTGTTTTCATCGTCCTGGTACAGAAGTCCTCTGGTGTAAAACTGAATGAGACCCCGTATTACACCAGGGCAGATGAGGGATTGGGCTGGCATGCTCATGGGTTTGTTTCCTAAAACAATTCTGTGTTTTCTGCTTTCTAAAGGTTCTCTTTTTATCAAGGATCAGGCTGAACTATTAACTGAAAAAAAAAATCATGTTGGAAAGGATGTAAAACCAAAGGCTATATATGTATATACAGTATGTTTAAAGCCTTTTATTTTTATATTTTGAATGCTCTAAATTAATAAAAGACTAATTATAAAGCATTTTGCTTTAATTTTCAAAATTATTTTAGTAGTGTCTTCTCTTTGGCTAAGTACCAATAATGAAATGCAACGACAAGGAACATCTTTTCTTAAAATTATAAACTGTAAGACAGCTAATTTTATTGATTTTAGCTATGAAGTAGCATAGGTATGAGACGTTGCTGTTGTCAAATTTAGACAAAAGAGAGGTTTTTTGAGCACGTCAGTACAAGCATTCTTGAAAATGCTGAGAATGCATTTCTATTTTTAGCTTTTTGTTGCTCTTCTAATGCATTAAAAACAGTTGTGAGACGAGACTTCACATGTGAACTGTCATTTTCAAGTAACAATCTGGAAAGATACTTCTATAGGATTGCTGGGAAAAAGGCTTGTACCTCCTTAAGAGGAAGAACATTTCAAGTTAACAGTGTGAATGTAGCATGGAGTGATACAGAAACTTTTAGCAACTGCAAGATATGCATTCATTTGACAACAAACCAAGTTTAGACAAGGGGAACATATTTATAACAGAATAATGTGTAATTTTAAGTTATTTAAAGACTTATTTAAAGAATTTAAGTTATTGAAAAGACATTGTAGAGCAGCACAACTGCATGAATGAAAACAATGTCTTCAATAAGCATAGCAGAAATTATCATATTTCACAGAGCTACTTAGAATAACTAATAAAGACAGGAGTACATAACTGAAATATTATTTATATTTACAGTGGCTGGGAAAAGGAGCAATTTTAGCTTCAGAGCAACAGTTTTTATCTATAGAAAGGTGCATTTCTTTGAAGTGTATGGCTAGATAAATATGACTGCATATATGCTATTAGTCTATAACATTGTTTCTCCATCCCCTGCTGGTAATGAAAGGCTAAAGGGACAGTCAAAGTGCATTGAGTATTTTTAACACAGGACAGCTCTTTAAGCAATAGTATATGAAGGCAGATAAAACATGCACAGCAAAGTACCATATGTCTAAAAGTATTTTTTTCTGTTAATTTATTTACTCATTTCTTCCATGATTCTCACAGTTGTTTTGCAATTTTATATAATTTAATTCAGACTAATTATGTTCAGTATCTTCTGTGTCCTCAGCGAGATTTATACGACGTATATGGCTAAGAAGAAGTAGGACATTTAACAGTATGTGTGTTTTGAAGGTTGTGGCTAGTTATGCTGTCCTTTTTCCATCCTAACTCCCAACAACTTAAGAAACTCTTCTATCAGTGTTGAAATTGTACTGGACTCGACTGAAACTGGACCCAAGACTGACACAAGTGTTGGCAGACTATGGGTCATGTGCTTAACCTGCAGCCAATGGAGCTATCGGTTTACACTAGTTTAGTATCTGGCCCCACAGGATTATTTAATTTTGTCCTTCAAAATCCCCTGAAAGTTATTATCTTGCCATTTCAGCTGACATTTTTCAAATAATGTATTGACTACATAGCATAATTCAGTGTCCAGACTTTTCAGTTTGTCCTTGAAAAACTAATGTTCATATGTCTCCTTTTTATTTTCTCTCAATGCAGTAAAACAATTACAAATATCAACTGAGCTACTTATTTATGCACTTACAAAAAAGCATGTGTTTAAATGTTTTCTTGGATCAGGACCTGAAGACCAAGTTTGTTTTGTATAATACTGATACATTAACATCAGTGTAATCTGAGGGCACTCAGCACTGTAAAAGATGAGAATCACTTTTACTTTATTAAAGTGTATTTTAGAATGCATATAATTTTAAAGAGTACATTTTTCAGAAGTGCTACTTGTGACCAACTGTGTCTTGAAGCCATGCATAAACGTATTCGTAAACCAAAAGCATCACTGCACCACCTGGAAGAAAAGATATTATTTTGCTACATACAAAATTCAGTATTTTCAAGATTTTGTAGAGTATCTGTAGTGTGTAATCTAAACCAGGATATGGCAAAGCCTTATTTGCAAAATGGATAATTCCACTATTTTCCTAATTCATTAAAAAGTCACCATTTCTTAAACCATACCATTTTTACTTAATATTAGACCATGTGAAAAGCTTATATAGTAAATCAAAATCACCCTCAGTGTGATTTTTCCTAACATTTTTTCAAGATTATTATTTTTCTTTGTTCTTTTACAAGTGAAGCTTGTAATCTGAATACATATATATTTGTGTGCTTGTTTAGAGTTAGATTTGGCCAATGAAAGAGCAACTTGAGTGGTGGAATGACAAAAATTCATCACCAGGGTGATGAAAATGCTTCCAGGTAAGATTTAATAAAAGTTTTCAACTGTTTGTTTACCATGCCTAAAGCAGAAGATAGCAGTATTGAAATGAGTATAATCTTCCTATGCCTGTACCTGTCTATGAATCCATAGGTGAAGTTTTGATCTGATGAAATGGCATTATCTGCTAGAACTGATAACAGTATAAAATCCTATGAATGCCATAAAGTATCTTTATTGTCAGTGAAGCCAAACTAAAGCCCTTCTGTAACCGGGCTGTAACTACCACGAACTAAAGAAGGGATCATTTGAGAAGAAGGTGTGTGTATCCATCCATATATATATATATTTATATATATATATAACTAAGCATATAGAGAAGCTTCTAGTTGGAGAAGATGGGGACAGAGACTCAGATTCCAGGCTGCAGTAGTGACAGCGAGTTACAGTGTGCTACTTCTGGGTGCCAGCGCTGGGGCACAAATATTTCCTTCCTTTGCCTTGGCCTGTTGGCTCAGTGAGCAGGTTAGAGTGGCACCTCTAACAAACAGGTCTTCTGCTGAACTGGGCTGACCCTTCTAGGTAGATGGATAGGCTCAGCCAGGCACACAGAACGACCACATGAGTTTTCCCACATTATTTATCTCAATGAACCATCATCAGACTTGAAATCCTCTAAGAACAGCAACTCACAGCGAGACGGAGCAAAAGTTTGAGAAAGGCTTTCACCAACAAATAAATAGACACAATGTCTAAGACGTGATTTGAACTCAAATCAAGGCTGATTCCAATTCTCATACTGTGTGATCTGTTTGTGTACCTCTTTTCCTGAAAGCATTCACATGTTGAAAGAAGGAATTACCTTTCCAGTCACAATAAAGATTGCATTAGTGTTTAATCGGAAAGCCAAATCTTTGTACCAGTCAATGGGACTACAGTAGTGTTTAAAACCAAGTGCACATTTAACTGACTTGCTGGATCTGGGCCAGGACGTGTAGTCGTTTGTAAGATGGAAAATTTTATTCCAAAATCTGCTGTGCTAACGCGTACTGGGGAAGCGAAACCCTGCCTTCTCTTTGTCCTCTATGTAATCTGGTATCTTTGGAGTATGAGGGAAAAGGCTTTTAGCTTCAGAGTTATGCTGAGCTGCCTTGTTTCCCCTCCCCACCTTCTTCCTTCACCCTGCACAATAACCAGGCATGGTCTAGCACTCAGCCAGACGGGCTGGATATGCAAACATTTACAGACAAACCTAATGCCTCCTTTATACTGCAGAACAGACTCTGTACCTGCTCGCTTTTAACCATGTATGTTCTTGCCTATTAAATCACCTTGCACAATTGGAAATACAATTTCACGGGAATGGGATACTGTTCAAATTGGGGCTTCTGCTCTTTTTGACACAGACTGCCTCTGTGAGCTGGCAAAGTCTAAGGGCCCAGTGCTTTGCTTTCATGATTAATCAAAACCAGTCAGGGAAAACCAGTCTAAAAGTCACAGAAGATCTAACTCTCAACCACTGTGCTCCTGCATTTGGAGTAACAACTAGTTGAGAAGGGGGTTAACCAACAAAACCAGTTTTAAGCTATCCTTGTCCTCTTAGCCTTTTAGAGCCATCCCAGTCTCTTCCCAGCTCATACTATTGACCTTTTTGTGTCTGTTCTTTACAACCCCTGCAGAGCACAGGAGAAGAAAGTGACCGGAATTTGATACGCTTGGGCTATGCCTCGACTAGTTGAGAGCATTCTTAGCAGAGAGGCTCTAACCTGCATTTTAAGGTGACTTTACATGGGTACAGAATAGTCATAGTGAAAACAAAAAATCACATTAGAAGGAATAGGAAGCTTTAAGAAACACTTCCATAGGTTTTACAGTTCTGGCACTTGCATAGATGCACTTTGGCTTGTTCACAAATAAAGAAATTGCACAAACCATCAGTTACTTGGATCGTCAATCATCTGACGTGTATGTGCAAATCATTTTTTTAGACACATAT
Organism: Calidris pugnax; assembly: GCF_001431845.1. Lineage (NCBI taxonomy): Eukaryota > Metazoa > Chordata > Aves > Charadriiformes > Scolopacidae > Calidris > Calidris pugnax. Next base: position 7,044,344 of record NW_015090839.1, on the reverse strand, counting down.
TTAGCCAAATTCATCTATGATACTATTAGATGATGCTATTATCAAAATAAGTCATTCAAAAGAGAAAGATTTTGATGATTTCTGGTACACTGTTTCATTTATTTGACTGATGCTTACTATGTTTTGTCAAGAGACTGAAAACTGGAAGAGAAAGCAAGAACAAAAGCACTACAAAAATGACAGAGGGAAAATTACCTGGACCAAGCCTCATGATCTTGGGAATCAAGCCTTTGTACAGAGCCAGAAATCTGTAGCAGAAGAAAAACAAACAAAACTTTTCAAACAATATTCTTGCTCTAAAAGAAGAATGGAATTTTAGCACATGTTTGTTAAAATGCTGGCAGAGCACTTAGAAGCAATTATTTGAAATTACACATGTTCAATAGCAGGCAGTATCTGGATTTTAACATTTTACAGAGGCAGATCAGATGAAGAGAAAAAGTTAATCAATGTTTGGTCACAAAAGCTACGTTGTGAGACTGGCCAATCAGAAATATGACTTTAATCAGTGAGATGGTTTTACTTTCAAGACAAGTCTGTTAACAACAGCTGCATACATGGTCAAAATGACTGCTATAATTGAATATCAAAGCTACAACTCAGTCCCTACTTGAGAAATATTTTTAAAAGTTGGAAAAATGTTATTGCCACAAGAATCTGTCCCAAATTTAATTACTTCAGCAGTCATTTTAAAGATACAGAGGTTTGTATAATTACAATTAGATTAAATTGGGAAATATTCTGGGTTTTGTTGATATTTTCCTTTTATAAAATGAAGAGTTGAAGAAATTACACGGGAGATATACCAAGCATTTATTTGTGGAACATAAACTTTGACTACCCAATAATTATCTTGTCTTTTGTAAAAGTTCACATGGAGTAGGAGGATATCTCCTTGCAATTCTAAAATACATTTTCAAATTGTTACATTGTGCTCTTTTGATACATGAGTTCAGGGTGGCTTAATGGTCCTCGTCAAATCTGAAATATAACAACACGGTTTTATGGACCCATATGAACTAAAACAGGGGTCTGGACGTTTATTAAAATAAGAATGTTTTACCCTTCTTCTTTATAGACTGTTGCCATAGTTTTAAAACAGGTTCTGTACTTGATCTCTCCAGGAACTGGCTGTGGTCCTTGAATCCTACTTTTTGCAACATCAAAAGGAATGTTAATAATTGAGGCTATTGTTCCTGAGACTAGCCCAATTCCAAATTTCCTCAAAAACTCCAAATTTGGATCCTACAAAAAAAAGAGAGAAAGAAAGAATAAAAAGGGAAACGGAAGGACCTATGCAGGTTAAGTACTATAAAGTAATATGCATTTAATCAGAAAACTCACACAACACAACACACTCATGTTATTTTAGCGGAACACATTAGGATTTCCTATGCTGGAACTTGTTTTCTTGACAATCCTATTGGCTATGTTTTTACACATGGTCTAAATTGCTGAAGTACACATTTCCTCACACAGGATTTATAAACACAGTTCATAAAGAAAGACTGGTATGGCATATGGGGATGATTTGTATAATTGGGCTTCACAATGTACTTAGTATTACTGTATCAAAACAGGAGAAATCCAAGCACACTATTAGCTAATTGGCCAGAATATTTTACAAATGACAGCAACTTCCACCATGAAGCCTACTAAAACGCTCATTTGTGTGTTGGACCCCCAAATGCTAAATTAAATAAAGGCTAATCTCAGTCTGCTGCCATTCCCCTCCAGGTTTTTTACATTTATTTTCACATGTAGCTGATCCACTGTACTGAGAAGTGCTAGCTTCCTGCTATTAACAATCCAACTCGGCGCAACTGCAAAAGAGCCTCCACGTTCTGCGCATTATAAATGGTGGTAACTCACTCAGCTAATTGGCTGAAGAATTTACAACAGATTGTTTCAGAACCCTACTCTATATTCACAGTAAAAGTTAGAAGCAGGTTAGAAGTGCGTCTAAAAACTTCTTTGCTCACTCACGGTTTATTTGATCTTTCAGAGAGACCTCCTACCTTGGCATTTTCTATGACATCAAAGAATTCAGAGTTTATCTGAGAGTCAAAGTCTCCTGAAGCAAGTTAAATCCTATTTCTCTAAGTAGTGGAAGTCACAGGGAAGTGTGTTCCAGTGCATTTCCTACACACATATTTTTTTACTATTGGTCTTCAAACAGCAAGAACACTTTTTTGCTATATCAGACTCTATATATGCAGTTCCATTTTCTTTTTCATTAAGGTACTTTAATTATAGAAAACCATCAGTAAAATTACAAAGGATCTTGCAGTGTTATAATAGCAACACAATATTAAAATAAAAGAGTTCTTTGTTTCCCAAACCTCTACATTTGTGACTGAAAAAGGAAACAATGAAGACGTTTTCCTTTCCAGATTAGCAACAAGAAACATAAATTAAAAATTCCATAATATGCATTGGACAAAGTCCATACAGGTGTTTAGAGAGAAATGCTAAAACCGACAGGGTTTTTTATTACTTGCAGAAAAACTTAACACCTTGATATCACAAAACATGAAACATATTGGTAATACCTTTTAAAAATTAGAATGGCTTGTGCTACATAAAGAATTGTAAGACTTTATTAGCAAAAAGCTTAGCAGCAAATTTCTGTTTATTCTGTATGTATCCTGATAGTGAAGACAAATAAAACAAAGAGAGTATTTCTGGTATCTAGAGAAGGAAAAAGAACCCCTTTTGAAGTCGTAGGGGCAGCAGTATGGCTGCCCTGTTCCAGCATGGTGCCTACCTGCCTCCGGGCAGCAGACGCATGATTACACCCACACCTGAGAGCTAAGTACTATTCCAGATTGTATTAAACTCCTCAAACCAGGCTGCGGTGAGGACACTACCACTGCTCTGGTGGCTTTTCATAGTCCGGAATGGTCTGAAATATCCTTGTCAAGCAATTTGGTGCAACGGCACGTTCTTCCATAGCACCGAGCACAGTGGGCTGCCCTCTGGACTGGCCAATATGTGTCAAAAAGGATTTACTTAAGCACTGATTTTCTAGCCTTGTTGTTGCTCCTGAAAAACCCCTCATATTTGAACGACCGAACACTTTCATATTTTGGTGAATCTCAATGCCAGCGCTGGCTGCTTTGAGTTTGAGAGTGCCAAAGAGTATAGGATATAGTGGGACTCTGATCAAGTGAGTGTCTATTGAAACCAGACACCGCACCAACACCACTAAAGGGAAATGACCACAGATTGCTTTACTTCTGTTCAAGTTTTGTGACACAGAAAATGTTGAAAGGCAGCAATTTGCTCATTCACAAAACTGGATTCTAACCAAATGTGCTATGGTATACACTATCTGTGCTATATAACTCGGGTCTTTATTACATATCTCATGGGAAAAGTTTTTGTGGCATTTGCCGCTGTAATATCTGTATCATTTCATTTGTATGACAGATTCAGAATAAATTTACCAATAATCAAAAAAGCTTTTTTTTTTTTTTTTTTTCCCTAAAAGCACAGAGCAGTGGCTTTTTACTGTGCTGCTTCTACAAAGCGAAAAAAAGAGATTCCCAACCATAATTTATGCCTCTGTCTGCAATACTTACATGGACAAAGGAACATTGGCTGTCTATCATGCAGGTGCAAGCTGGTGCATCAGGAAGCAGTGCCTTTCTTTTGATACCAAAATCTGAACTTTTCCTACACCATGGACAACACCAAAATATTCCTAACAGTGTAGGACCCTGTGAAAGCAGACGTGAGGATAACGTATCTGTCTAGCACTTAAGCTGCAAGTGACTCGCAGAGGCAGTTATCATCATGATATTGTCACTAACTTCTGTACCATGAGTTCTCTGACTGAATATTATATATTTCATATTTGGTACAATAGAAAAAGAGATTCTTACAAGCTTCTTTTGTTTTCATAAACGGCAGAGCTGGAGGAAAACCATGTATGAATTCTGTTCTTGGGCAAAGATGATTTCTGTGCAGTATAAGTAGAACATATAGAACAGAAAGTTGATTTTAGATGCTGCCACACCGCAGTACAGTACACCACAAGGAAGTGAAATGCCAGTTTTCTTATTTGCAATGGATTAACTTTGTCGTGGTTGGATAACGTAATCTGTGATCATCTCCCCTTTTTACCATGCTCTTCGCATTTCTGGTACACCTGAGTCCCTGCGCTGTAAGAACCAGCAGACATCAAAAATAAAGAGAGAAGCAGGTATCACTAATAAATGCCATATCTATGCATATCTTGCTGGATTTCCCTGCTTTCTTTGGGAGAAAAAATTTCGAGATGTAATCTCTCTTCTTTTTATACTTAATTGCTCCTATGATAACACTTTAAAAAATGTGGAGACTCCATAAGTTCCTCCTGAATCATATGTGGCTTAATTCCTCCTTTTATATTCCATAATGCAAGAGAACATTCTAGCCCTAAATCTACCACATAAACACCAATGTACAAGAGTGTCACCCACTGGAGACAGTTTTAAATTATCAATTCCAGTCTCCAAATCCCTGGGCTTTCCTTTCCCTACCACTTTATTCACTTGGTTTTTTGCTGGCCACTTTGTCAAAACCTTTGTTTAAAACTTTGATCTCAGTCTAAGCTTCCAGACTATCTTCATCCATACTGAAGGAAGGTCACTTAATTCAATAAGCAGCATAGACATTAATCCAGCAATGAAATAACCCTTTGGTAAAGGCACGTATGCTTGGAACTCAGTTAATTTAATTTTTTCAGAATCATAGATAACAGTTACAGTTGGAAGAGACCCTGAAGATCATCTAGTTCCCATCCCCCTGCTATAGGCAGGGACACCTTCCACGAGACCAGGTTGTTCAAAGCCCCATCCAGTCTGGTCTTGAACACCTCCAGGGCCGGGACATCCACAATTTCTCTGGGCAACCTGTTCCAGTGTCTCACCACCTTCACAGTAAAGAAATATTTAATCGAAATGTACCCTCTTTCAGTTTAAAACCATTACTCCTCATTCTATCACTACACTCACTGATTGATAAAGAATCTCTTTCCAGCCCTCCTGTAGGTCCTCTTTAAGTACTGGAAGGCCACTATAAGGCCTCTGTGGAGCCTTCTCCAGGCTGAGCAACCCCAACTCTCTCAGTATGTCTCCACAGGGGAGGTGCTCCAGATCATCTTCATGACCCTCCTCTGGACTTGGTCCAACAGGTCCATGTCCTTCTCATGTTGGGGGCTCCAGAGCTGGATGCAGTACTCCAGGTGGGGTCTCATGAGAGCAGAGCAGAGGGGAAGAATCATCTACCTTGAAAAATTATTTTATAGTAGATAATGACTCACCAGAGTAGATGTATTTGTGCTGATTTATACACCCATCTTAGGTGCAATCCAAGGGTTCAAAGGCAGGACACCACACTTGCATATGCAGTGGAGGGAAGTGGGTACCTTCAAAAGAACAGCTCAAAATCCCTAAGGCAGGTTTCTTAAAGTAACCAGAAATAGGTAAAGTGGATGGTCCATCGACATGCATAATAGTGTTTAGAAACCTGACTAAGGAACACCACTTATTTTTCCCTTATGAGGCCCTGTTCAGTGTGAGTAAAAGTGGCAGAATGTGTCACAAAGAAACTTACAAAAAATCAATAAAGTAAAAAGATCAATAAATATTGATTTGTGCAACTGAAGCTATTTTCAGATGTTTGTTTCCTTCAATACTGGGAAGTTCACCTTGAGAGCTTGTCACTGGTTTTTTGTTTTGTTTTTTTGTTCAGTTGATGAAGGTACATATCGTATGAGAAAGAACACTTTTATAAGTACGTTTTAGTACTTCTGAGCACCTTGTAGATAAGTCCACTGTAAAAGAATAATGCTTACTGGATAAGGAGAATGCCAATTCCTGTCAAATTGCATGAATAATAAATAACAATAATAGAATAATGTTTGAAGTTGGTATCCGCAAAACAGCCTCCTGAAGTTAGCCCGAAACTAATACTTAGAGTGGAATATTTGTGTTACATTTCTTAAACTCCTTTGAAAATACGAGCTATAGTATTAGTTTTATAGATGAATTACCCTTGGCACAAAACTCCTAAAAGTGATTTCAAATGACTGCTAAATTTAAATACATTTGCTGAAGGTCACATAACAGGTCAGCAGAGAAGCCAGGAATGGAGCTGAGAAGCTTTGTACTGTATGTTGCACATCCCACCTCCCTGTGTGTGACAAGGAGGACTTAAAAAGACAAAGCTTTAGTTTAGCCAACTCTGGTTCTGCTCAGTATACCTAGGAATTATGGGACTGAAGAGGGAGATAGGTCAGGAATAGGGAGATAGAGTTGCTTCTTGGCCTTTATGGTTAAAGTGAAGTGGCTAAAGCATAGGAACTTCTGTGGTGAGCTAAGAGATGCCACAAGACCTGATCTAGGCTACCTTGACTATAGTCAAGTGTTTGGCAGCAAAACAGGCTCTAAGGAACTGCCTTAGCCAGCCTGATACTCAGTTTTAATCACTAAAGGGATATTCCTACAGCAACAGTGGAAGAAAGGACACATGGGTCTGAGGAAGGGGAGTTTCCAAGACAGAGGAGAAAAGGTATATTCAGAGAGAGGCAAGGTGGGAGATAGCTCGTAGGAAAGCAACAGGGAACAGATGAGAAACTCAAAACAAGTTGCTTTAAACACAGACACTGAGCCTGAGCCCAGAGGAGAGACAGGGTCTGGGTCTTCCTGCTGAGTCACAGAGGCAGGCTGGGAAGAAAGGCTGTCAAATTCCACTCTTAGAGAGGGAGAGGCTGGTACAGATGGTTTGGAGGCATGCAAACTCCCCACAGAAATCAACAGTGAGGAGGAGAAAATGATATAGACTCACTGAAAGACTCCAGAAAGGGTGAAAATAAAAAATGACACTGAATCTCATCACTGTTGTGATTCTTTTAAAGAATATTCACACAATTTTTGTTTGTGACTTAATTAAGATTTGACCACACCTTAAGGAGAAGCGTCATAGTTTTGTTGACCCTGAACTTCTGTTCGTCTCATGCATTTACATAGTAAACTCCTTATTGTAAACTATAGCTTGCTGCCTGACTAGCACAGTGATGGTCTGATCTTGGTCAAGATGCGTAAGAAGTGCTGAAATTATAACTACAATAAACATATTGATGATCAGGAAAGACATTCCAAAATGCATAGTCACAGCTTTGCTTTGTTTGAGTTGAATGGGCTTTTTTCACACTGGTATTATCTTAGATTCCTCCTTGAGTGCAACCTCACTGCAGCAGACATTTATTTCGGTTCTTAAAATCCACCTGTCAGATATCTGACAGCTTAAGATGAATGACAGCCACTAGGATAAATGTCCTGGCTAGTCTCCAGAGTGACATGTCTGCCTGCTGTACAAGGTATATATTTTCAAACAGTTTGCAATCCTCTCAGTGATTTGTTTTTCTCACAATATAATTTCCTGATAAAATTATTAATCGCCCTCCAATTATCTATTATTTACTATTTTTCCATCACCTTTTGGGCAGATAGGGCAAGGATAGGACTACACAAATTCTAAAATAAACATCTGTACCAAAGAACTTTTGATGGAAATAACAAAATAAGAGACAACAAATACAAGAGATATACAGAATTCTGAAGATTCAGCTCTCCCACACAGAGCTCGTCTACATAAACTGTTAATAAACTGTTGGGTTACAAGCAGGTCACCTTTTCATGGCATCATTAAGACACTAACTATGCAGAAAAGGGCACCCAGAAACAGATGTCTTACTGATTACTCCTGTATCCAGTACAGGAGTGTACTGTATCTGCACTATCTACCTTCAGTCTCAGTTATACAGTAATTTAAGAAACAGAAAAAAAAAAAAAAAGTAACTTCATGAATATCAGAACTAAAGAAGTTTGGTGTCCTATGGGTTCTTGTGGCTGACTGATAGTGATGTCTGGAAAGGTGCAAGCTCAGACTAAGGCTTACATGGGCTTTTCCCCATGGAATTCAGTCTTTAATAAGGCATAAATTCTCACTGAAAATTTCCCTCTCTGGGGCACTCATAAGATGCACTTGTAGGATCTCGTCTCCTTTTAAATGATTATTTGTATGTCTTGCAAGAATTTAGCTATTTTAAGACTGCCTCTCAGCCAGCTAAGGTTGAACTTGGTTATCAGTTTCAGCATTAGCCTAATTTCTATGGAAAAACAGAAGAAATTTGTTTTTTCTTCTTCACATTTTTGACTGAAGATTCCTCTCCTGAAAATTCATATATGGCTTGCCGCTCCCTGATGCAGCTGCCCTGTTTCCAGGAGGCACATCTGGGGCAGCTGGGGCAGGCGGTGCCTGCTTTGAAATGAGTTTTGCAGTTGGCCACGTTTCAAAGGGGGCTTTTAACAGACAGTGAGGAAATTTCATATCGTTAAAAAATATGACAGCCACTTGGAGGTGGTAGTGAGCAAAGGTTTTAATGAAACTAGCGTTCAACATCAAACCTAACTATGATAAAAAATGGAAAAGTGAGAGCTGCTGGACGCCTACGAAATGTGCTATAAAAGCAGGTGCCATAAAACTGAGACGATATAAATTTGCAGACTAATTTGATTGCTAGTGCAGATGCATAGCTGTTAATGCTCTATGGTTGATAGATTAGTGGCAATTGAAACAAGTCTGGCTTATTCCATTTTCAGTAAACAGACCATGAGGTTGGCTGTAAATGGTCTGTTTAGCAGAATAGACTGAACATATGAAAAGTTATTCATTACAAACATTTACAACCCACACATGTCATTTATATCACTTGACCACTCAACATAAAAGGTTTATTGTTTTTGGCAAAATAAGCTGCGAACATCCTTAATTGGGATGCAAATTTAATGCACAGTTTAGCACTGTTGACAGCTAAAAGGCTCGTACGGACATTTCCATACATTTTTCCACTTACGTTACAGATGGTGAACAGCACATATATAGTCAAGGGCCAAAATTATTTCAAAAGTGTAGTATTCTTGTTTCACAATTTTTATATGTTTGTCAATATCACAAGACTGACTTTAAGATTTTTTTTTTTTGGCAAAATATACAAAGTGAAAAAATTAGGTTTTGTAATGAAATCAAGCATGTGAGAAATCTTGAAAAGTTATGACTGTCTAATATTTTTCAGACTAACTGCAAAACAGCTTCTATCAAATTCCTTGTACACATTTGATAAGTCTTAGCCTCTAGTACCTGCCTACTGACAGAAGAGGTTTAAGTTACAGATTGCAAAATATTGTTGAATACCTCTATTTTCCAGTCAGCGAAGTGAAGTTCAATGCATGTAAATGCCTGAGACGTGCTGTTGGCTGACACAAGCCAGATGAGGCCTGATCTGTACCCTGTTAAACTCAGGTTAAGATTTGCATTGATTTTACTAAGAGTTTGATCAGAATTATTGGCTATATCTATATGTGCAGAACTGTCTATGGCACTGATACTGGCTGGCCGAGAGAGTCCTATTAACTTTATTAGCACTATTAAATGCCATTACCATCCAAAACAGACTGGCTGCATGAAAGCTGCCTATTAGGAATGGTTCCTTGTCTGTCCTTGCTCCTAAGCCATACCCAGGAAGAGTGTTGGCTGGCCTAGGCCAAAGCTGTGCCAGGGAACATTTAACAGCACAGGTGATTGAGTTTCAGCGATGCTGCTCAATTTACTAGTACAGATGTAGCCACTGTGCAAGCCACCGTGCAAGCCACTTTGCACTCGTCCAGCACAAGGCAAACTCTCCACTTTTTTGCAGTTAATGAGTCAAATCCTACATTGATTAAATTGCCTTTTGCTTTTGATAGTACATACTGGACTGCTGGGCCACTGGCTGACAACATTGAAGCAATTTCTCTTTTGTTTTTTAGATGTATTTAATCTCTGTGTTGCAGATGTTAACAATTATCTGTATCATACAGAATCTGTATAAAGTGCTAATTTCTCTCAGATCATAAAGCTCTGACTCTTTCTAATCACGCAATATTTTTTCCTGATTTTTTAAAATCTGAAATGCTAGGAAAACATGCTTATGCCAAATATTATTACTATTTTTCAACTGCTACACAAGATCACTTCAGGATTTTCATAGAAGTTGCAGACAAGCTTTGTCCTTACCTGCATATGATTCTGAATGTTCTGCATGATAATTATAGTTTTTTTGTCTTTTGATCAACCTGTTTACTCCTATCTTAGTATCACGCTATGCTTTGAGTTTTTAGAATGTGTGATTAAAGTACATTGTAAAGTATGCTTAAATCCACTGAAGGAAACTTGTAGAAACTTGTGGGTTAGCTGCTCTTGAACAATTCAATTTACTGTAATGATCTGCAAATAAGAAGTGGAGCTTTTCTCCATTTACACTATGTTGCCAACAAAAATACCAGGCTACTCAGAAGTGCCGAAAAAAAAGAGGTGTTACTTCATCTGGGAACGAAACTGATCCCTTTTGATGTAAACTGCAGCTTCTTATATGAGTATCACTACATATTACACCTGTGACTGTTTAACTGTCATCATCTAAAAATCACATTAGTGAAAACACAGTTCAGTAAGTAACGTACTGGAGTCATTAATAAACCATTAGCTGTTGCTCACACAGCCATTTAGTAAGTTGCCAGTATTACCACGTTTATCCTTTGTTGTAAAGGGAAATGTTTCCTTTGTTATGTAAAGGAATATAAGACTATCAAATAAAATCGCTTCAAGTGAAATTGCAGCTATAAAGATTTTTTTTTTTTTAATTACAAACTACATAAGCCCCTGTGCATGACCCTGTAAGTCCTGTTTTGGGCTGGCTCCCTCCCATATGGATAAATCTGTCCCGTTGTCCTTCAACACCAGGTTGAACTCTCTTTTGAGTAAATAGCCCTAGTCTATGGCCAGAATGCCCTACATACTCCAGCTCTGCCACCTCCTCAAGCTTCGCCCCTTGCTTTGTGAATACTGAAAGAAGTTCTAGAAACTGATTTTTCTCTTCTACGCCAGTTCATCACAAAAAATGTACACATACCTAACATAAGCATAACATACCTGTATCCCAGTTTCTGCTTCTTTGCATTGCTACCATGTTATAAAGAGAAATTCATAAAAATGAGAATTCAAACACGACTACTCTATTTGTACTCTGCTTTTCTTAAAACGTGAGAAGTACAAACCCTTGGTGCACTTCCATTAAAATGCAATTGATTTCTACAAAACAGAAAGCTAGGTTCGCATTTATTACTAAATACCACCGCTTTGCACAGAAAAATTAAATTGCCAAACCTCTTATCTGTTTGTCTATTGCATTGTATGAAGAACTTACTTTATTGACGGGAAGAATGTTTTTCACATTGAAGTAGAATCCAAAGTAAACCATGTTAAAAACTCCATGACGGCCCAGTGCTGCAGTAAGACCTTTGTTGAGTCCTTGAAAGCCCAGACCATCGGTTTTAATGATCTGCCGAGCTTGAACAAAGCTAGATGGTTGCTACACAAGTTAAGCAAAAGAAGGAAGAGATCATTACAAAAAGAAAATAATAACCATAGCATCATTTCAATCCTGTTGACAAACACAGTGTTGCCAGTTTTTGTAATTTTATCTTAAGTCTCACCATATTTCTTATTTTCCCTTTCCTGCAGTCATGTAAAAATCACAATTTTCATTAAAAAGATTCCTCATTTTTCTGATTGTAGGAAAAAAAAAAGTATGACTTGAGTACTGTAAAAGACTAAGGAACCCTAAAGCAAAGGAAGTGGTCTTAAAATAATAATTAAAAAAATAGATTTTATAGAGCTACACGTGGCTTTGAATGTGTGAATTTCACAATAGTTTTTTATCCTTGATGCTGTGCTCTTAAGATTATGATGGATGAAAACCTTACACAACTAGGGTATATAACAATTATTCTGAACAATAAGAAGATAGAAACAACTTCTCTAGTAAAACCAATGGCACAGGAATATGCATGATGAAGCAGTAATAAAAGGGAAAGAATTGGAACAGTAAATTTTTAGCTAGGGAAAGCTAAGAAAAGCCAGAAAAGGTGTAGTTAGATTTTGAAAATCAGAACACTCATTTAAATTCCAATGTAAAGATTTAGAAAATTGACTTTAGAAATCCTGGTTTGAAAAGAATACCCAAAAGGCATAGAAATCATTTCAGCCAGCCAACTTCCATTTAACAAAAGGCAGTAAGGAAGAAAGTTCCTCAGAATCCACTTATACAAAGATCAGTTTCTCAGACAGGATCTACCTGACTATACACATATTTGATATATATTCCACTATACTGTGGCACTCAGAATCAGGTGTTGCCCTTCTGAACATTTATGATTTCTTTTTAGCAGAATTATAGAAAAATTCCTTTTTAAAAAATTGATGATTTGAGTTTGTGTTTCTCCAAAGCACAAAGCCAGCTCTGGGTAACCAAATATTTAATTAGAAAGGCAAAACATGACTTCCACTAGGAGGCTCTAACATGAAAATACAGAATAATTTTGACTACAAAGATGCGAACACTGCTAATTTCAATACACCTATTTGTTTAATAGCTTTCCATTTCAAAATATCACCGTGGTAGATCAACAGCATCAGCCAAATGATGCTTATTATATCTGACACAGCATATGACTGCTTATTTAGGTGACTGACAAGTTTATTCTTTAATACTAAGTTTCATTCTATTTTTTCATATTTGGTAACTAATATTATCCTGTTAATGCTGTGCATACATTTTGCTATAGTTTACTTTTCTAACTACCCCCAGGGATTCAAATCAGAATTTGTTTTAAAATGCGGATACTTAACATGGAATATGGCCCAGATATCAGCAATAACACCCTTTCTCATGCACAAAACCCAAACATTAGATCTTTAAAAAATAACTAGAGGTGCTGAATAAAGTGGTTTAAGCTGAATACAGCAACTTTCAATAGTAAGTTATCCCTTGTTCTCATCTTGAATACAGATTTACTAATGATGAAGAGGGGAAGCTTATCATTTGCTGAACACCTGAGGTGGGATTCACCAGTTCAAATCTAGATAACTGCAATGTCTACATCTACGTCTGAGCTACTCAAAAAGACTCCCTTTTTTAGCCCTTTAGCAATAGAAGGCTTTCCTAGACAGCACTTCCCTTCACCCAAAGTAGGCATCTAAAATGTCAGCTGATCAAGGCATAGAAGGTCTGTTTTTCATCACTGATGATGGAAGACCTTAGGATGACTAATTCAGATGGAAGAATTTATTGTATAAACATCCGGAGCTTAATTCACTTCACACAACTATTGACTTATACTTAATAGAGACCTGGTCAGTTGAATCTGGAGTTAGATTCTTCTCATCATAAAGCAGAAACTTGCATTTGTTTAATTAATCACAACTCTTTGGTCAACTGAGAAGATTTTTATTACCACACTAGCTTCTATAGCCAGAGAGTTATCCATGGCCACAGGGAAAAGAAAAATGAAAAAAATAATAAGAAAACCAAACAAGGTGTCAGGCTTTCTAGCAGTTTACCTTAATAAAGTGTCACCGCTATTTTTACCTGTAGCAATCCATGTTAGAAAAGTGCCTATACGTGATTTATAGAGGCCTTCCTCTTTAAACCTATTAGCCCTAGAAAGATGATCTGGTACCACAGAATAATTCAGCTGTCACTGTAGTGTGTGAATATTTGCTTTGGGGGCGTGCAGGAGTCTGGGTGTGGGTGTACGTTTTCATGCTCTTCCTTGTTCCTTTTAAACAAGAAATATTTATTATTTCAATACAATAGTCAAAGAAATATGTGAACTGCATTAGGTTTCATCATATAGTATGAAAGCTACACAATGGGATAGGTACATACTTTATTTTGAAACGAGTGCACCATTGCTTTATGCTGTATTATATAACATGCATATGCTTCTCCCAATAGGCTTGAGTTTACATGCTTTTGTGTGGAATGTTCTTTAACATATTATTAACGAGAACTTCAGATCATGGTAATGAAGTCATGGGCGTTTTCCTGATTTATAGCAAAATGTGAAATTCTAAGGCTTTTAAAAAAAGATATATTAAAAATTGAAATGTCTTGTGATTTTACTGTCTTTGTGATTTAAGAACTTCAGTCTGTTGGATTTTTTGAGTAGGACAAACAGACACTTTATTTATATTTTAAGTCTAAACTAGATTCCTAGTGGACTCCCAATAGCATTCTTTTACAATTTTATTTGGATAATAATATAGTATTATTTGGATTTTGTGAAAATTTGCATTTAATTTAATTTAATTCAAAGAACATTCACCCAAAACAAACAGCTCAAAATGCTTTTGAACAGCTACACTGTGATTATTAGAGTATTCTGAAGGTCCAAGGGGGGATGCTGTAATTAAAGTAAGTACTTGCATAAAATTTACTAATTAAAACACCCCAGACTATGTTATAAAGTTTGCAATAGAGAAAAAAATTAAAATGTATGAAGTGAAAGGATATTTTGGTCTCTTGCAGTTTTACAGGAACTAGTTAGCTCAAAATACAATACTGGTGTATTTACACACAAACCCAAAGGTTTTGTGAAGATACAATTTATCTATCTTAATAACTGTGAGGCAGAATGATCCAGAATATCTGCTTAGTTTACTACTGCTGGAGCAGTAATAGTCCATAATTTTTGTGTATCACCCTCCTGAGAGAGAGATCCTCTAACACACTGCTTTGTTCTACTTTCAGTCTTTCTCCTTCCATGATCCTCACCTTTTTATTCCCGTACTGTATTAGCTTTCTGTTTCAGTAGCTTTGCTGCCCATGGTTAAAAAATATCTATACTGAAGGCCTGGAAAAACCAAACATCTATTTCACAGGCACTGAGAATTAAACAGAAATTTGCCAAATGTTTTAAAATTTATTCTGAAAGAGAATGCTTCTCTGGAGTTACGGAGTAGGTACCATCTAGTCTACGACATTTGGAAATCAGTGGCAGTATTTTGGCAGAGTGTACCCGAGGAGCTTGCCCCAAACAGTTTATCTAAATGGCCAGGTGATAAATCCCTTACTGTGCATCCCCCAAAATGGTTCTGAATGCTACAAAGCATGCAAGTATTAACTCAGTCATAACTTAATAGTAGAATATGCAAAAAACAAGCCTCAACAGGGATTCAGCCAACCTCTTCATGCCATGGCTATGTGATTTGGCACTTCTGCCATGGTACAGCTGATTTCTCAAAAGATTTTGAAAGAGCTGATTAGTTAGTCTTATTCATTGAGAAAAGAAAGAAGGAACAGTTTGACTGCCTTCCTTCGCTTTAGCCTGGAACATTTTCTACATTAAAATTAATTGAAGCTGGTGCATTCCTGGGCACTCTCAGTGATTTGATGAATCACTGTTTTCCAGTATAATCTCTTCCCCTTTCAGCAGTACCCAGAACTGTGGACAAAATCAGTTGTGCACACTGACTTCTTTGAATGAAGCAATATTTGAATAATAAAAGTCTGAAGTGAAACAGGATTTTAAATTATCGGTATGCTTTATTATATAACTTTCCCAGTTTGTGCCTATACATTTGGAGACCCATAATATAAATAATTTCATCCAATACTCTGAAATCCACCAGCTACATTTTAAACATAAAATACACCAGTGGGATGCTGCCCAGGGCATGGGGCTGTGGTGTTTCATGTTAACTTCTGGTGCACACTTGAAGTCTGGAGCCTGTTGGGGCAAATGCGTGTGGACAAGGGGCTCAGGTTTGTACTTCTGGATTACAGTTCCTCAGAGTGCTGGGTGCTGGTTGCTGGGGAGGGCTCGAGGGGGCACTTCAGGCACAGAATATTTACAATGGAGACGATGACACTGCTGACAATACTGTATGCATCTCTACATATCTAAAGGAATTGTCTATTGAGTCTCTTCTCTCTTTTTACGTTTCTGTTAAGCTTGTGGGAAAATCATTTGCATCAGTCCAATATATTATAGACATTCTGCTCTAAATATGAGCTTTGAAGAGCATTATGCCAAATAAAGCAGAAAAAGAAGAACGAAACAGTTCTCATACCTCTGTGAAGGCGTTCCGATTTGCCTGCAAGGTAACCTTTACTACTTCGAATGGGTTAACCACAACTGCCTCTGTCAACCCAGATCCCAAGCCAGCAATGGCAAATGCCTAGGAGAGTCAAAATTAAAGTTAAAAATTAAGGAGTAAAATTTCCCATACATCAGATTATGAAATTGAATGATACAATGCAAACTGTGAGATTACAGCAATGCAGCAGTATTCTATTACTAAACAAGTTTAGCCCTTGATTAGATGTTGACAGTTCATGAAGACAATATGACAATAGCCATAAACCACATTCCAAAAAATACAAAATAAAATGTCATAGCACTGTCAATGAATTCTCTTTTCAGCTAGAAGAAAAACTGCGGTACCAATTTATTATGAAAACATGGAAAAACAATGCCCTCATGTTATCTTTGGGTGGAGTCTGAATAAAAACACAAATATAAATGCAGTTATGCAGCACTGAAAAAATAAAAACTCTTACCGAGCATTAAGCATATAACACTAACACATTAACTTAAAAAAATAAAAGAAATGTAAGAAACTCAAATAGTGCAGTACTTAAGCAAATTGCACCAGTAGAAGAAAAGTCCACCGAAGAAAATTTCAATCCTGAAAAGGTTTATAAGGGAATAAGTGGCACACATGGAAATGTCAGCACCCACTGAAAGAATGAATTAACTCCATTTACTTAGAAGCTGATGGTTCATTACAGTCACAAAAATGGAGATAGTTGCTGCTTTGCTTTCCATCATGACATAGCATTTAAAAATACCTTAATTCATTTGTAACATAAAAATAATATTGAAATATTGAGGTCAATTGAGAAAATTTAGAGGGGTTAGTTTTTGTCATAATTTTTTTCACGTTTATCACTTCCATTTAACATCTCCAAACTTTCTAGACACTGAAAATAGTCCCAGGACCAAAATACAATATAATGAGTACAGTTGCTGAAATTCAAGGGAACCAATAGTACAGAAAAAAAACAATAGTGAGAAAAATAACTTATTCAATACAGAGGGGTTTGAGCAGGGACTCTTGAGAGCTCAAGAAAAAGAAGAATGGTAAGGTAGGAGTGTAGTGGCAAGCTCCAGCCTTACTGATTTTGGCGAACATTGTTACTACCAAATCTATTTTTCCAATATGAGATGGGAACAAAACCTAACTCCGCTGATGTATAAGGGAGTTTTGCCATTGACTGCAGAGGAGGTAGCAGTTTCCTATCAATAGTTTGTTTCAGTTATGAAGTTTTTAGAATAAGACTGAGGTCTATGTTTTTGTTGTACTATGCCTTGCAGAATAGCACTTTGATACCTGGTTGCGGTCTCCAGTCACTATCACATGAATAAATAAAAATTGATAATATTCAACTTTTGTTAGCTATTTTGTGAGAATGAAGAATGACAAACTGCATGCAAACTCTTCCATGGTGAGTGTCACTGCCCATGTTAACAAGTAGCATGTTGTTGTAGGAAATTATTTTGAAGACATTTGATATAAAACCATAACTATCTGTTAAAGTTTAGGGCCCCCAAGACGCTATCATTTTGATAAATTCTGTTATCAGTATTTCTAAGTGACAAGTGTGATATGAAAAATTGTTGGTTGGACTGGCCCTTTTATTTTTGGGATCCTTCTATGGGAGGGAACGGATGGGACACATATTAAATTAGAACATAAAATTCCGTATCCATACATACCAGTCCTGGGGGTAACGATGCATATCCCAGTAGCTTCTTGTATTGTTCAAAGGTGAAAAACTGTAAATAAAAGTTAGACTGAAATTGCATTGGAAAAAAATATGTTACTTATGCAAATTATCAAAACCAAACTGCAATGGAGCTTCACTACCTCATATCCTGAGTAGCTGTGTGCAGTTCTGCAAAATAAACATATGCCACTTTTGTTTCACACTCTCTGTAGTAGTAGACAATTAGGCTTCAGAACTGATTTTATTAGTATATCACACATAATAACAGCATAAATGCAATTAAAGCAATATTTCATGTAAGAGTTCACCTACAACACACAGTTCATGTTTTTAATTCATAAACTTTTCCTCTAGGATTGAATTTTCTTATAGTAGTATAAATGAAGTAGGTACTATAATTTCTCCCAAGAAATCACCCTCATATCTTTAATATAATCTACTGCAATCACATTCCCATTTCTCAGATACAACTCTATTTCTCATCCAAGAGATGTAATTGCAGATTTTGAAGACGGATAGTCTGTAGATTTTTAGAATCTATTTGTTTCAACAGACACATTTGCTTTAGTTTTTGCTCTTTATGAATGAATCTTTCACTCAATTGTCTGCCTTCAGTCAGTGGAGCTTAGAAGTCCTGAGAATCTGCAATTCCTTAGAGGACAAGGTTTGAAAACCATGCTCTTGTACAGCAAATGTCCCCAAACCCTATACTGTTTCAAATTCATATTATGCAAATACGTTGCTGAAGCCACTGAAAAAGCACTTCAGGTTGATGCCACATAAGACAGTTCTGAGGGTAGTGAAAATGATCTTCTAGCATTAGGAATGAAGACAGAAGAAATTTTTGCAGGTTATAAACAGTAGATATCTGAATTCCAGCTAAAACCAAAGCTATTGGAGGTGTTATTCCATGCAATTTTCATACACATAGAACAAAAGGTTGGAAGGTCACTATTTGTGAGTCCTGTAATTTGTCCAAGAAGTATTCATGATGCGTGCAAAAGGAAAGCGGCTTTTACAGGGCATGCCCAGTACTAAGGGACTGAACAGCAAAAACCTGTCACAGTTTCACCAAGACTGTGTCAGTGCAGGTGGATATCTACTAGAGCAAGAGCTGTCACACCCCTGTATAGTAAAAGCAAATAATTAGAACCTCTGACTTTCCTGGCCACTTTCCAAGGCTGACCTGCAACACTTGATTAGTTTCAAGCAAGATGATTCAAATGAAGGTGGGATCTTCTGAAAGTCTGTGCATTTTGCTCCCACACAGGAATCTGTGATCCCTCACATAGCACCTGCCCATGCAGGTGACAATCAAACTGTATCACCATGAGAGGAAGGCAAGAGGAAATAAGGTCAACAGAGATATGAGAATCTTAAGAAGCATAAGGGAATAGGTACGTTTTCAGACAAAACAGAAAGACTGGGTGACTCGTGCTGGGCCTCAGCCCAAGAAGACAAGCTCAGTCGCTCAGGGCTCAGTTATCACAGACCTATTAGAACAAAACAGCTTTTCCATAAACCACATATACAGGAACATGAGTAATAAACACAACATTGTCATTTTAACTTGTTTAGAACCTTGTCCTGTGGCAAAGTCACTAACATTTTTCAATCACCACCTGCTTCAACTGAAAAGTCACTAGAACCACGCCAAAATCAGCAGAAAACTGGGTGTTCACAAGTTAATAGTACCACCACATTTAAAGCAGGAAGGAATGCTTATTAGACATTTATAATGCAAAATTAGGATGTTAACTTGTGAAAACTGAAGGACTGATACTCTGGCCAGTAGATAGGCAAATTTTTATCCTCAATAGGAATTATTATTTCATTTTGCAGACGAGGTCCTAGAATCAGGATTTTAACTGCTCTCCAAATAGCGTACAGATTGAACAGTAATCTTGCAAACATCCTGCAAATATGTTTAAAATTGTTGTTTGGGCCTTGCCAAAAATCAGAAAAAGATACCCAGATAAACCGTTGCTTAGACTGTAGGTCTATCTTTATGGATAACTAAAGATATTTAATAGGTAAAAGGAAGTATATGAGAAAGTGTCAGTTGTGGGTGGGTGAGTTACTTCACTGAAATAAATTAATTTCTTATTGTGATAAAATTTGCTTTTATTCTCTCTCCAGCATCTTTCTACTCTTTGTTGCCCTCCTAACCTTTAATGGAATTTCTGGTATTCCTTAATGTTTTCCATAGTGTCACAGATCTGTAAAATGGTTGTAATAAAGGCAGAAATATATTACCTAGCAATTTCTTGGTCTTAAAAATGTTATCTTAAAAATCAATAGCTTCCTAGAGTCATAAATAAAATAACTACTTAATAGTGACTATGCTTTATATAATTTCTTAAAGAAAAAAATCAATAACAATAAAACTCAATATAAATGTTACTGGGTGTACCAGAGTGGCTAGTATACATACAATTTTGCCAAGAAGTATCTAGCCATATCATATGGATTTATATCATGTACATCCACCCAAAATGTTTTTAAAAACACAGAGTAATTTATCTTTTACTCTACAGTTGTATTAAGATAATTGCTTTGTGCAAAAATCTCAGAATAAGTATATTTAAAACATGCTTTTGTGTATATAATAACTGATATTGTGCATCTGGTAAAGATACACTTTAATTCAAGTTACACAGAAAATAGTCAAAGTACTTACCAGATGTCTCAATAACTCTAAGGTAAAACTATATGCTTGAAACAAGATGTCTGGGAACACATGAACAATATAAATTTGCCCCAAAAGTTCATCTGTTAACCATTGTATTGGCATCATCACTTCTTTCCTCCAAGTCCAATCTAACATAAAGTTATAAACTTTGACTTTTCATCTTCCAGAAATACCAGCTTTCTTTTTAGAAAGGAAATAAAGAGAGAAAAAAAATAACAGGACAGGCATGAGAACCTAGTTGACTAAAACTGAAGCTGTATCTTCAACACATATGTGTAACTGTGGCTAAGTAACTCCATTTTAGTAAGTTTATTTTTATTTGCATATCACCACACCAGATAAATACAATATTTCAGTAGCACAAGTAAATTTTTTCTTAGTGTAAAATCTGCCTTGTCCGTTCTCTATACACTTTTATGGGATATAAAAGACACTATAACTAGAAGGTTTCAAAAAGTTCATTACAAACACAAACCAAGGCTGCTGAAATTTAGACATTGCCTTTCTAAGTCTCAAAACCAGAGGCATAGACATAGTCTTCCTCTAAATCTCACTACTCAGCTTGGCCTTGGACAAGGGACATCTTGGCACCTTTTAAAATGAGAAAAACTATTAGGAGAATAAAAGGTGGAGAATGAGCCAAAGGAAGCAGTTCAGGGTTTTACATTCATTTATATATTTAGATAAATAAGGTTAGTGGAAATTTGAGACAAGCTGGATTCTCTTCAAGTCAAAGCATGGGTACAAACTCTGCTTTGGATGTCAGAAATTGTGCTGATGTGACATCTCACATTGAATAGCTTCAGTATTCAGGATCCTACAAGTCTGTCACTGTATCCTTCTAATGTAGAATATAGCTGTTGTCTCAAGGTAACTTAAAGATCTCATGGGGTCCCTAGGAAGAACACAAATATTAAAGGAATAGTGTGAAGAATTAAAGAATTCAATGATTTAGTTGGAAAGGATGTCTTGCATTTAAACCTGATTTTCATGGTTGTAGAAACACTACTGAGCGCTCATGTAAATATCCAAGAATTAGGTAGAAAGTATCCCACTATGGAAGCACCAGTAAGACATTTAAGGAGCTGTAAGCTTGTGATGTACAAGAAGAGGTTGAGAGAAGGGAGTCTGTTTAGCCTGGAGATGAGAATGTTAAGGGGATCTAATTCCTGTCTTCCACTCTCTAAAGGAGGGTTACACAGAAGACAAAGTCTTCTTTTCTGAGGTGCATAACAAAAGCACAGTTGCAACAGGGAATTTGAACTGGATATAAGGCAAAATTCTTCACAGTGGGAGCAATTAAGCACTGGAACAGGAGTACAGAGAGGCTGCAGAGCCTCCATCCTTGAAGATTTTCAGAACTTGACTACACAAGGCATTGGAGCAACTTGATTTAACCATGCAGTCAGCCATGCTCTGGGCAGGAGGCTCACCAGGTGACCTTCAGAGATCCTTCACAAATTAAATCTTTCTATGATTCCATAATTATATTGAATATTCTGGGGTTTCAGCCAATTTAACCAATTTGAATGAGAGAAACTGACTCAAGATATTTGGATGACTCATGTTGGTAGGACAGAAATCAAACCTGGGTTTGTACTTTAACTAAATATCTGCTGGAATCTAAAAGGCATGAACAGGCTGACTTTAACCTGTTTCAAATGAAATTAAATGAAGAGACAGAAGAAACATCACAGTCTGAAGAAAATGAGTTGCTAGAAATCTTTTAAACATCATCCATCTATTCTTCACTTTTGCTTCACTCTTAAATAGAACTTTAGTTTTCTTAGTTGTACTAAATAATTTTGAGATAGGCGTCATATGTAGTTTGCATCTAAAATGCCAATGCAAACAAGAAGATGACATTACCAGAACTCCTTTAGGATTCTGTTACAAGGTCACATCCTGTCACTTTATACAAATATTATTCCTCCGTAAAGGAATTGGAATGTGAATGATTAATTGCAGACTAAGGACCAGAATCATATGCAGCCTTTTTAGAAAGAAATAAAAAAAGAAAGGAAAATCAAGACATTCTGTAAAATAGCTGCTTTTATACACATTTGATGCAACTACAGGAAACTTCAAAGTTCTCAAAGACAAAAAACTTTTGCTCATAACACAATGGATGCTTTGATAGATTTAGAACTTTAATATGAGGTGCTTAATTGCTAGGTTTTGATTAAAAGTTTGCAAGATTTAATTGATATATTGATGTATTTTGCTTAGGAATGTTAGTAAAATAATGTTCTATAACTCAATATAAAGGATAATAAAAGAAAATCAGATCAACATTTGACAGCAACTACACTTTGATAGGCTAACAAAATGTTCTTTACATGGTGGAGAGTTGTACCCATTATTATATTCAGTCTTTTAAAAAGTGTGAGTATGGAATAGGGTACATGAAAACTCTGGGCAGCACTTCAAACCTACAGATATACGACTGCAAGTTACTAAGTACTTATGAAGAGTGGCTTCTTTAATGGCTTATGCTAATCTATTAAACTATTCTTAGTTTTGTAGGTTTCTAGGCATTTTTAGTAACCATAAACCAGAGGTATTTATGAGGCTAAAATACCACTTAAAGTATTTTATTAACTTTGATTATATAAACTAATTGTAATTTGTTTTTCAATAACATTACATATACAGGTCAAAAATAGCATTTGAGCTAGCATTAGCTCATCCTACACTTCTTAATCAAGCACAGCTTTTGTTGTGCTATCAACAGAAGAGACTCCTCCTACTAAAAATCAAAGGATCAGTATGTCAAATAAGTTTAAGATTTTAATGTCAATCAGTGGGAGTGAAATAAAATGTTTTATAGCTACCACTTCCCCAACATGCACTTTTAGGTAGGAAGTATGGATTTTTTACCTTTACCGCCCTTTTAGGTGTTTCAGCCAAGATGGGAGGCAAAATTCCTTTGTAGAAGCCAAGCAATCTATTGAAGAAAAAAAGAAATTATTTTTGTATGGATAAACAACATATTACCATAATGCCAATTCTATTTTCTATTTTGAGTAAAGCAACTAACCTTTTAGCATTTCCATGCACACAGACAAACAATGATACCCTTTGCTTATTTGCTAAGTAATAATGTCCACCAATTCTGTTACGTGCCAGTGAGATGACATTAAAAAATCAGCTCATTAATGAAGAAGTTGAACAGAGTTTGACTGCTGGGGTACACTGCTAGTTACTGGCCTCCAGCTAGACTTTGTACCACTGATCATTGCCCTTTGGGCCTGGCTGATCAGCTAGTTTTCAATCCATCTCACTATCTGCTCATCCAGCCCATATTTCAATGGCTTCTCTATGAGGTGTTATGGGAGACAGCGTTAAAAGCCTTCCAAAAGTCTAGGAAGGCAATGTCCACTGCTCTCTCCTCATACACTATGGAAGTAATTTCCTCATAGAAGATTATCAGGTTGGTCAAGCATGACTTCACCTTTGTGGATCCTCATTGACTGTTCCCAGTAGCTGCCTTATCCTTAATGCACCTGAAAAGGATTTCCAGGATTAATTGCTTCATCACCTTCCCAGGGATCAAGATGAAGCTGACCTACAGGTGAGCCTGTAGTTCTCTGGATCTTTCTTCTTGCCCTTTTTGAAGATAGGAGTGACGTTTGCTTTCCCTCCAGGCACCTCTCCCATTTACCATGATCATTTAAAGATAATTGAGAGTGACCTCGCAATGATATCAGCCAACTCCCTCAGCATTCATGGGTGTATCCCTTCAGGGCTTATGGATTTATATATGCCCAGTTTGCTTAAGTATTATTTAACCTGATCCTCTTCCATCAAGGGTAAGTCTTTCTTATGCCAGGCCTTCCCTCTCTCTCCAGAGCTTTGGATTTTTGAAGGCTGGTCTTGCTACTAAAAACACAGGTGAAGAAAGTGTTCAGTATTTCAGCCTTTTCCATGTCTTGTGTCACCAGGGCCCTTGCCCCATTTAGCAGCAGGGCCACCTTTCCTCTTGTCTTCCTTTCACCATATAGGTACTTATAGAAGCCCTTCTTGTTGCCCTTCACATCCCCCTCCATGTTCAACTCCAGGTGGGCTTTGGCTTTCCTAATCATGTATCTGCGTGCTCAGACAGTATCTCTACATTCCTTCCACATTACCTGCATCCCTGCTTCCACCTTCTGTATACTCCCTTTTTGTGTTTGAGTTTTACCAGGAGCTCCTTGCTCAACCACACAGGCTTCCTGGCATTTTTACCCAACTTCATGCATGTTTGGATGCACTTCTCTTGAGTGGAGCTGATCCTTGAATATCATTCAGCTTTCCTGGACTCCTCTTCCCTCCAGGGCTTTATTCCATGGGACTTTTCCAACCAGACCCCTGAAGAGGTTCTCCTGAAGTTCAGGGTTGTGGTCTTGCTTTTTGCCTTGCTCATTCCTCTCAGAATCCTGAACTCCACCATCTCAAGGTTATGACAAGCAAGATTGCCTTCAACATTCACATGCCCAATGTGGCCTTCCTCACTTGTCATCAGTATTGGTCTGCTCTTTAATCCTCACCCAAGAGGTCTCACCATTCGCCCCCAGGGAGAGCTCCATGCATTCCAGCTGCTCTCTTCCAAAAGAGCAACTTTCCCTCCTTGTCTTCCTGGCCTGTCCTTCCTAAAGACCCTGTATCCCCCCACAGCATCTCTGGGATCCCAGCAAGATCCCAGCCCTGCAGCTGCACACAGATCTCTAATTCCTCATGTTTACTCCCCAAGTGCTTTAGTGTGCAGGCACTTCAGAGATACTTCCTTGCTTACATGCAAATGCTTGAGGTGATGCCACTTAATCCCTGTTTTGTTAATTTTGTGTTCCTTGTTGTTCACATCACCCCAGGCACTTTGCTTGTCAGCCTGTCCATCACTCCCTCAGAGCTGCAGCAACTCTCCCTCCCTACTGGTTCCTGGTTTAAAGCCCTCTTTGCCAGGTTAACCACCCTGCGGCAAAGAGACCTGTGCAAAGATATCACCGTGCATGTCATGTCAGGCTGATCTGCTTATTGCAGCTGTAAGGTCAACACTGAAGATTTTCTGCTGGAGGAATCCCTACTGTGAAGCAGGAGAATCCACAGAGCTCACAGAGCAACTATATTCATGGCCCTACAAATCCCTAAAACTTTAGGGGATCTGTAACTGGGTTTCACTGCTTTACTCCTCTTTTTCTCTGTGGAGTCAAATCTCATCATGAAAAACAGATAGGAAGGAGTTAAGGTCTATTCCTATGGAACACATTAACTTTAGAAATCTAAAAACACGTGAAAACTTTGAGGATATACATCCATATATGCAATATGTAATTCAGTAAACATGGTAAGGACTAGCTCAGTATTTAATTATGAACTGTGGTTTAGGTTTTTTTTTTCTTCCTCATTTGAAAAAGAAACAGAAAAGAGGTTAGTAAGCACAGCCAGTGAGATGAAAGGAATAAAGGAAAGCAGGAAGTAGAAGACAATCCCATCTCATCACTGCCTATTGTCAACTGACTAAGTTTTTTGCATAAAGTGAAGTCTCTCTTAGAACCTTCTGTGCCTGAGGTGGAGGACAAACAGCTGCCCCCAACTTTTCCAAATAATGCTTTACAAATCATTCCCATTAAAGATACAATTATGTGAAATTTTTGCCGAATGAGCTATTCACTTGGTTTTAAAAAACTAGCACGACAGTAACAAAAACTTGAACAGCTTTGTCAGTCAGAAAGTACATACACACACAACAATCTTATACTTCCTTTTTCCATGATCAATAACCCTGAGTTAGCCTACCTGCACACAGTGTATAAAACTTTTCAGTCAACTAATGAATGGTGATGACATTTCACATTTGAAAGATATTATCACCTGGATTAAGGCCTTTCTTCAGAAAACTGATGTTCAGAAAAATTATGGAACAGCAGCAGCAATTGCTGCAGCGTGTAATAGAAGAGAGAGGACGTGACATCATATCCCTAGCTAGAGACACTGGAAAGAACAAGTAAATCTCTAACAGAAACACAGCTACATCTTATTTTGTTTCAGCATTAAGGGTCTAAATGAACATCACCATTCAATTGTATTCTGGGCAGTGGCCCAAACTCATCTTTGCAGCAGTTGATTTTGAAACATTACAGTCAATCATATCTTCTCAATTTGTTCTTTCAGGCTTTCGCTATCCTTCTGGTTTCCATTTCTCATTTGGAAGCCTTGAGTCATTCACCCTGGCAAAACGACCAACCTAAATCAGTTATTTTCTCCAAATTATACCGAAATTGGGATCTTGCTTAGTTTGTTGTTTTCTTCCTCTGTCTTTCACATAATTTTCCCTTTAAGGATCTAATAAAGCTGATTGAAGGCATGAACATAATATTCTCTTTCTTCTATTGCTGTCAAATCCAAGTCTCTTACCCACATTGTTTTATAATTAAAACAAAAAAACTCTTAGGTTCAATTTTGCTTTCATTACCTCTGCATTATCCCAAGTATAAATAAAAGACCTGGGTTTCATAACCATGTCAGTTACGTTAAACGAATTCATGACTTTCTGATTTTACAAAATTATTTATTTCAACAAAGAGAAGAAATTTTTAAGACATGCTTGGTAGAAGGGTGGGTGTTCAAAAGAGGAAGAAAGTATGTCTAAATGTAATAAAATTTACTTGGAGTTTCACTTATACCAGTAAAAAGGTATCTTTTTATTTCATGGTACGTAGTATGTTGTGAACTTATTACTAACAGAAAGTAAACCAATTGAAAACAGGGCAATATTACTTTAATATAGCCATTAGTGGGAAGTAATCTTTATGTTGACCTAGCTGGAGATTTAAAAGATTTTAAATTCCCAGAAAATTAGTGAGTGCTTAGTGAAGGCAGGCACAAATTAGAACCTACTGCTGAGAAAAAGGGACTGACAATTTAGACATTTATTTTCAGAGCAGCAAGCCACTATCCAGCTCCCACGTGTAGTTCACCCTCAATCACAGTGTCTACAGCCATTTGCCCAGCTGAAGAGGTGTGCTATAGGGAAGGCTGGGTGTCATTCAGGGGCAATAGGCAGAGTTGAAAAGATATTAAAAGTTCGACACATTCACAGAAAACCGGGCTTGGACACTGTTCTCCAAAAAGCTTTTTTTCTTGTGAAGTATGTTATGTATATTATCCTACTGCAAATGTTAAACACATGTCCTCACAGGAACCTCATATAAAGCTATCAATGACACACTTAGCCAAGCCAGCTTCTGAATTTCTATTCTGGAAATATATTTTTTTACCTATTCTGTGTCTACTGTACAGATACCTGCCACTTTAGAAACCAGCACTAAATAGTAGGTACTTATTTTCAAAACATATTTCACTTTTTTCACTGTGTGCATTCGTACAAATCACCATCAGTTTCAACACATGGGAATTAAGCAAAACCAGAATTTTTTTTCACAGCAAGTAAATGTAATACAGAATTATATGTTAACATATGTCTGTAGTAGCACTGATGGTACACTATATGTTAAAAGAAGACCAAGTGTCCAACTATGAGAATAGCAGAAGCAGATCAACTCATGAAAGAAACCCCTCAAGTAAGTTAAGGCAACACAGAGTATGAAAAGTGACTGGTTAAAAAGGAAGGGACTGTCAGTGAAAGGTACTCTGAAGATACTTAAGAAAAATACTAAATAGCGGAGGATCTGGCTCAGAAACAATCAGACTGGCCAAGAAATGGATTAATAATCAACATCAATCTACCTCACTTATTCAAAATGACAGTCATCACCATATTTACTGCATGTGGGTCAGATTATGAAGTTATTATGATCCATCATCCATGTGACTTTGTTATTCTTACTGAGAAATGAGTCTTTCTTCCACTACTTTTAATCACCTCTCAATCTTTTGGTCAAAATCCTTGCTAATTTTTGGCTTTCTAGTCTGCACTCTGAATTAATATAAATTACAGGACACACCTAAATATAAATCCCTCAACAGAAGGAAAGATGGAACCTTCTCCTTCCTTTCTTGTGTCTTTTGTGCAGCAAAAAGAGTAAAAAAAAAGGAATCCTTGTTAAAATTTCTCTCTGTTCAAATGAAGGTCTAGCCCTCTCTTGTACCACATATTTCTTATATGCTGTCTGTGCTTTGCTTTCCTCAAATAGCTAAAAAAATTCTACTAAGGTGCAGTTTGCATTCGCATTGTTGTGCATTGCATTGTAATGCCCCACGTTGCCTCAACAGTTCTTCACATGTTAAAAAAAGAACATATTGTTCTGGCATTTTTTTCCCCAAGGATGATTATAAACTAATTAGTCAAGTGGTACATTGCTACCACGTACTGCTCCAGTAATAGATTAATGTGTATTAAATTCAGTTATATTTTTAAAAATGGAGATAGGCTCATGCCTCCGCCACTTGCCATGGCAGTGCCAGGGGCCTGAGGAGCTGGGCTGGGAGCTGCTGCTGAGGGGGAATGGGGCTACCTGGGAGGACGGGGAGAGGCAGGACCCTGCCAGCTGCAGCATGCCCTGCTCACTCCACCGCTGCCAGCCCCGCAGCAATCTTCCCTCTGCAGGGCTCCCTGCCACCTCCGCATGCTCCTTCTTAAGGCTTTTCTGGTAGTCTGGCCTCCCATGGCCAGCGAACGAAATCTCAGCTTTGCCCATGCTTTTGAGAAACCTTAAGATGGTCTGTTTGATGTAATTCCTGTTGAAATCAGTGCAAAGGGCAGTGTTATTATCACTGGCAGCTGGTCTAGGCTCTTACAAAATTGCCTGCATGTAATCACTAGCTGGGCTGTAGAATGGGTCTACATGTCTCATTTCTTACAACTGACAGCATTTTCTCCCCCCAAAGACTTTCCCTCTAGCTGCCCCTTTGTTTGCAATAGGAATAAGCTACAGACATGCCAAAACAGCTTTGCCTAGAGCTTCTGAAACAGAAAAATTCTTCATTGCATTTTGGATTGTCAGAATTGGCAGAATGCTTCATTTGTTCAGTAGGAGTTTTAGTTGTTCAAACACTAGAAGAGAATTTAAGGTGGTTTTTTTTTTTTTCCCTTTTGCTAACAGTACTGCCGTAACTGGTACGACAGGAAGCAGTCACTGTTTTGAAGTAGCTCCACACCTATGTCTATTGAAGCTAAAGAATGTAAGAAAATGATTCATTTTCAGTTTTGATACCAGAGAAAAAAATAGTCTTTTGTAGCTATGTGTTTAGAAATACGTGCTTTTAGTGTTTCTGACACTAAAAAAATAATCATAGAGAGGATAACTAGATGTGTTTTCTGGAAAAGACTGACAGCATTTTTCTTTGTTAAACTGATGTAATTCATTAAATGAAAAATCATGAGATGAGTGAAATTTCTGTGCCTGCCCTGGGAGTTTGTGCTACTCAGGTCGGTTGTGACTTCATAAAAATACAACTTTAAGTTATTTTAATTTCATCAGAAAAAATGTGGCTCAGGAAGGAAATTTTTGATTGCAAGTTAATGTTAGCCTTCATTGGAATAAGTTATACTCTTCAATATCCACATGCATAATCCCTAGGGAGTTATATGACTACATGTATTCTTTCCCATCTGCTGCTAAATATGAGATTCAAGAGGCTTTCAGTGTCATTATACAGATTAGTGACTCTCCCAAGAGGACTCTAGGTTCATGATACAGTCAATAATTTACAATGAGATTTAGAAGACCAACTTTCAGAGATCATTTTGTGTTTGTATGAGTTTTGCACCTGCAATTATTTGTGCTTGTAATTTAGGTTACTTAGACGTTTTTAATTTACAGATGCAATCAGTGATGTAGACACTTAAACTGAACTGAGCTGCAGGCAACCATAACTGCAGGTGCAAAATTTAGTCTGCGATGATTTGGGTTCATAAACACATCAATGTTCCGAAGTCTAAAGTAAAACTAGGCCAGTAGTGGCTTTATAGTGCTTTTAACAAACTAAAAAACTTACACATATTTCCTATTTCTCAAACATCTCAAGGCATCACTTTTTAGCATTAAATAGAATACGATATCATTAAAAACATACAAAAATGCACATAATAATTAATTTAATTCCATCTTCTAGCATTTTGACCTTTGAGGTATTTTTCTTACTCCCTTTACAGTACCTCTAGCAGGAAATCATAAAAGATCCATGATTTTGTAACAGAAATACTGTTGATAGTTGCACCAGAAGAGAGCAACAGTCCTACAGGCACAGAGATCAAAGTGTGCAGAATTTGTAGCACTACTTAGGTAGTGAACGGTGCCATGAATACGTACACATACTGGCACTTGAATTTCCATCTGGCAGACAGTACCTGGATGTACCATGGGAGTGAAAGGTATTATTACACAGATGTGTGAGGAAACTCACACAAATGGCAACTACCTGCCTGAAGACAGACAAAATACCTGCGTTCTGTCGTAAGAAAGTTATTAGAAAGAGTTTTATGCACTTGGGAGTAAGAAAATAACTCCTCCAAAAAGCAGAAATTTCTTACAGTGCTGTCCCTGGCACTTGCTGCTTTTTTTTTTTTTTTTTTTTTTTAAAATCAAAAAACATTTTAAAAGGGAAAACTCCCTTTTTAGGC
>NW_015090839.1:6996087-7013250 GCF_001431845.1 Calidris pugnax | reverse complement strand
ACTAGGCTTTGGTAAGAGTAACATCTGCAGGGTTGTGGTATCTTTTGCCTAACAAAAAAGATAATAGCTGGTTTATTTCAAGTTTTTTTTTTTTTTTTTTTAAAAATCAAAATACATTTTAAACGTGAAAGCTCCCTTTTCAGGCAATATGTGGCAGGTGATTCCAAACTGATTCCACCTCCAATACTATGAAACGCATACACTATGGTGACATTCCTCCTGTTCTTCTCACATAATTCATAAGATAAAGCACCACAATATCTTGTCATTACTTTCTTACATTACTAATCTTCCCTCTGAGTTCCTCTAAGAGAAAAAGTATAGGCAAGGTAGGTTTCAATGACTGAGAAAAGTAAAAGGCTTACCAAAGATTTATCAAAGGATTCCAACCAAAGTTGAGTGTTAAGCAATCAGGAACGGATTTTGCAAGGCTTTACACCAGTGATATACTTTCTTTACTGACAAAAAACCTGCTACAAGATTGTGATGCAGAAATACATAAATACCTTTTCAGACCAGGTCAACAGGCAAGACAAATGTGTAAAGGGAAAAATCATGTAGAAGTAGCTGCCGTAGTTATTATTATTGCTATCTATTATTCAGTGATCTACTCTTCTTTTATGTAACCATGTCCCACCTGCCAATAGTGTCCTCATCTGCACAGACATCTGTAAAGAAACCTGACAAACTTTTTTAAAAAAAGTAATGCAGTCTGTGTCTCAGTGATGTGGCAGTTTCTGCTGGATTATTTATTTTTTAAAAAAACTCCCAATGTGTTCTTTGAGCAGCGAACCTGCCTCAGCAGGTTTAACTTGTACATGTCTTTTGAAATGTTTTCTTTTTCTCAATGTGCTCTTCTGATCCAGCACCCTTCTCAACTTGAATTCCTCTGCAAAAAAGAAATTTTGCCACTTTGGCATTGAATAAACAAAACAAACGAACCCTCTCTCCCAAGTTACTTTTAAAAGCATGCAGAGTATTTTACTTTAGAAATGAAGAAGGCATTTCAAGTAGCAATTCAAGTAAATGCAACACAAGCTATTTTACAGCAGACAGCATGATGTCTTTTGTGTCAAACCTTCCTGCGTTTTATGACTTAAAATAATAATACGTTTATAACCATCAATATGTCAAAAAGAAAGTCAATCTGGGTCAAATTTGCTTTTCTTCTAGATGACTAATTTTCTCTGAATTTCCAAAAGTGGAACCTTTTTTGTGGTGTGGCTCACAAACATGCCATGGGGCTCGCTCGGTAACCAGCTCTGAGCTGGATTTAGAACTCAGCCGGATTAGCCGGAGATTATCATTGCACCTCTGCAGCGCTCTGATTTGCCATGATCTCACACTCTGTAAGCGTAGCTGCAATTTGCAACCACACTACTTCCTTGTTCACCGTCATCAGAGAACATTACAAAGTCAATATAAACATTTCACTAGGCATGACTAAATGATTACCTGCTATCCTACAGAGTTGATTTAGAGCCATGTGAAAACCTTCTCTACAGACTGTAAAACCAGCAAAGACAGAAAAAGACATTTACATTTTTTAAACTTTTTTAAAGCAGCCAGAACGGCAGTTTCGTTGCAAACCTGTGCCTGGAAAACTGCTGTCAAATACAAGAAAGTCTGTGCTACCAGCAGATTTGCAAGGCAAGGGTGGCCAGAGAGCTCCAAGTGCAATGGTTTCTGCTGTAATTGTAGCTGGTCTTGAAAGAAAAGGTGGTGAAGTCGTTTGGAGCACCGGGCATCCCCAGGCAATGCTCCGAGAAAAGGCATCCAATGCTACCAGCGTTGATACACAACACACTATGTTCTTCTATGGGTTCTGATTTGCTGTAAGTTAAAAATGCTGAAAAGCCCACAAGTGTCCGTGAGCTTTCAATAAAATGTGTGTCTGCAGTTCAAGGAAGAACAACACAATTTATGATTCTGTACTGAAACTATGTAAAACTGGCAATACAGTAAAAAAAAGAAAAAACACCAACTCAGCATTGTTGACGACAGCCTTGTGTTCTCCTTTTGGGTGACAAAAATTCACACAAGGATATTACCTGAGGCCAGCTGAGAATTATCTAAACAGCTGCATAAATAAAAAATGAGAGAAATCATAAATTCTTGAGCAGTAGTATTTCTGAAAGCAGTAATTTAATGTTCCTTCTGTCATGATGTGCTGGTTGGTTTATCATGAGTTTTTCTTCCATATTTTTAGTAAAAAAATTTTTACACTTTTTTATGTAAAAGTGAGTAATGCAACAGAGCTATGGACTCTTCTTCACAGATTCAGCTCCTACTGAAGTCAAAGTAGTACTCTTTTATTTTAATAGAGTTTATACCACATGTTTTGCAAGGAAGTTTTAAGAGAGTTTGAATAACAAAACTACCCCTTTTCTTTCAAAGACTACATGTTCCTTACTTTTTTCTCTAAACATTCAAGACATTTTTGAACCTGTAGTTCTTTCTTCCTATTTTTCTTCACTTTTCATCTATGAAGCCTATAAACCCAGTTCTAAGTAAAAAAGGCTTGGTACCTTTAGTTTTCCAGAGTCAAAACAGACGAGACTACTGCTACATTCAAGTTTTAAGCAAAACCAGTGATTCTAACTTACAACTGATATACGTCTATTGCCCTATACAGATCTATGCCACTAACGAACACAACCAGGCTTCCATGAATAACATTGTACATTTAGATTCATGATTTGTAACAGAAATAATTTTTTGGTTTGGAGACACTTAAAAATGGCTAAATGTACATTCTGATAGCGAATGTGTAAAACCTACACTTGAGGATACAAAAAATCATAAATAATCAATAGAGAGTGGAAAGAGAAATGTAATGCTTTCCATCGTCTCTGGGGCCTGCCCTACACACGGACCCCTCGGAAACCGCAAAGTATAAAGCAGCGCCTCATAATGTAATGAATGCTTGTACTTTGGAAGAAAAGTACATTTACCACACATACAGATTGGGAACGTAGCAGTGCATGGAGCCCTGGTACCGCAGCTCGAGTCTGCTACCATTTGAGCTAAAGCAGAACTACATTAGCTGGCACTAACAGCAGTTCATTTGTCCTGTCTGCAGCACAGCACACACACAGCCAGGGTCACTTTTCAAGCAAAATGAGTAGAGAAAGGAGGGAAGGAGAAAAATACAACCTTGCATTAAGTTTAATGTATATACCTGTCTAATTAATTCATTTTTCAAAATTATTTAAGCCTCTGGGAACACGGCCTTCCTACGAGACGTTATAATTGAATGGCACTACATCACAACAAGTCAAGCGCGTAGAATCGTCTCAGAGATGACGAATAATGAAGTATTGCTTGAGATTTTCAGCTTATTCACTCCATACTTGTTTGTGATGATGTGGTAAAAAAAATGCTTTGGATCTCAGTTTTAACCATTTTACTGGACATCTGGTGTTTGCTGCTTAAAGTTTCACTATTACCAGGGTCATTGTAATTCTATAGCACATCTGGGCCAAATTCCCTGGCAGTTTTTAGTGAATTCTGCAGCAGTGGAAACATCTGTAGCTGTGCACAGTTCCACACATACAGAATTGTGAGGAGCTGCAGAACGTTCTTGGCTCTTTTGCATTTAAGTGTCCAGGAAATTACCCACTGGTAATGGATGATCTTTTGGTAATTTTATTTTTTTTTTAGTTCTTCTGTGGGATATGCCCAAATCGAGTAAAACCACACAGATTCTAATCGCTAACATTTTATTTTCATCAGTTATTAAAGTAAACACTGGTGCCTCAGTCTTCATGTTTTCAGAAGTACACACAGCCTTTGGAAACATTTTCTTGGAAGTGGGTGGACTGATGCAATGTGAAACTGGCCTACTGTCACTGAGAATTTTGAGAACTGCAAACAAAGGCTAGGCTACAAGAGCTGAAGACAATAAGAAGAGAAGTTTAGCAACACAGTGTCACAACAAAGGACCAGGCACAGTAATCATTAATTCTTACCTTCTAAGGTAAAAATGAAGATTCAAGAAGTGAAGCATTATCATAAATCTGCCATTTGTGCATAATCAACTTTTGTGTTAAAATTCTTTTAAAGACATTACGGTATAATTCAAGTTTCAGGTTTTTGTTTTAAAATGATAGAATAAAACTATTACTTGTTACAAAGAAAGGCCTGTGGGTATGAATGGTCCGGAAAAAATAGCCTTTTACTCCCCAGACCCTGAAGTATTTTTGCCAACTGGTTAGGATTAAATCAATATATTACAATTGCCTGGAATTGATCCAAAGCTTTGCTTTGCAAAATATAACCAAACAAAACAAGAATAGCGGCAAGAAGAAAATCCTAGAACTGGGGTTCTTCAGAATAGTGTAACACATCATTGTCTAAGCCACCAGAGGAGTAAACTAAATTTGTTCTGTTATTTGCTCAGTCACTAAGCAGTTCTTGTTAGATGTGCTTGGACTGGCAAAGTGACTCATTGGACAGAGTAAAACCTCATCTATATCTCAGCCCAAATCCCAGTCTGAATTAAATACTAAATTCTTAAGGATTATAGTACAGATACTGAAGGAGGCTTATGCTGGGGATACAGTGAGTTAGCATTTTTCCAACCTCCGAAGAGGGTTTGAAAGTAATTTTACAGAAGAAAATGCAGTGTGCCAAGAGGATCATTTATAGGTATAGCAAGGAGTAGTGATAACAGACAATAATAAGCAAGAGGGGCAAAGAACTGGACAACCTATATATATATATATATGTATATGTTTAGTGCAGCTTTGAGAAGGGAACATAATGATGCCTGCCATAGGAGGCAGTATCTATGATAGGAAACAGGTCAGAGAGATTTAAACCACATTTAATAAGTGTACAAATACCTGCATTTAGTAACTACTTGTTAGAGGACAAGTGTTCTTCTACAATGCACCTGGTTTAAGTACCTTCCTAACAAAGCTTTCCCCAGATGCTCATATCATCTCCATACCACAGTCTTCCACGCTCATTCGTGATAATACAATTATCAGCAAAACTGCACTGTACACCAGATCACTGAAGAGTGGAGAAAGGAATCCAAAAAAAAGAAATGTTGGGAGCAGTAAAAGTCTTTCTGGAATGGAAACCTTCTGAAAGAAAGCAATGTACGTGGAGATGACAGGACAAGAGCAAAAGAAGCTAAAATGTTAAACACATGATGGATGCGTAACCAGAGCATTTATGGTCTGAAATTCTGTTCAGGCTGATTGAAGGGATGCTCAATAGGGATAAAATGACCTTACACTTTGCTGTATTTGTTCTCCTACAGATTAAAGACAACACTGGTCTTGAAGGCAGGGAATCTGAGCAGCAAGCTAGGTGGAATGCAGAAAATGGATAGAAAGAGCCAGAGACGATGCCTGGAAAAGGAAATTTATGATATTCCCTACCAGACTGAGGCACAAATTCCTTCCTTACCCCCAAACTGTAAATAGGTAAGACTCTGAGCCTCCCAAAATAAAACCCCTCTCCTCCCCCAATGGATTTCCTTTTTACTCGAAAGACTAATCCATGGTATCACATCTTCATCTGTATCCAATCATGCTTAAAAGAAAGGAAAAAAACTGCTCTCTATCATGCATCTAGTCAATTGTGCATTAAGAAAAAATAATCCTTCTTGATCCCTGACAGTGACTTGCTGAAGCTCTATAGCATGATGTAAGTACAGTCATTACTATAATGCAAATCTCCAAGTGGTATGGTAGGTTTAGGGCAGTGCAAGATTTCCTGTTCTCCATGCTTAATACAAGACAGGGGATGAGTTATGAGACGAGACTACAAACTCAGAAGGGACCCTTTAGGAAACATCACTTTACTCATACAAGCTTTCATCTAGAAACTACATTAAACAATATTTGGAAAGAATTAAGTAATGGCCCTCCAGCAAAAGCCCTCCAGATGATTGTTCCAGTGCTTTCCTACATTCAGAGAAAGCAGTGTTTGAAGGCTGCATTTGCTTAACACCAGATTCCATGTAGTGGTTGTGGTGAGCAAGGCTGAAAGCTCTTGAACTCACAGGTGCCAGAAAACTTTCTCCATAGGTGAAAAGTATATATATACACATCGCAATCAAGCAACTTTTCAATATTCTCTTTCACAACCAGAAAAACAGCCCCTCGAATTTTGTGACACAAGTTATTTTCCTCCCAAGATAGCTTTATGGTGCCCTCAAATTTCTTCAGTGTCTCTATATTTTCTTTGAAGTGTTGATTTAATTCAGTTTTTTTTATCAGTTGCATTACCAAAGTTATATACAGAGGCAAAATTCTGTGTTTCCTTATTATTTCTTAGTTGCACATAGCACTTTTCTTTTTGTATATTTCTATTTGTATCAAAACTCATTGATTGCATGATCCTTTTTGCCATGGCATAGTCCTATGAGCTCATGTTGATGTAATTATCTTTAACAACTAATTATTTTGGTGTTACTGCTTCCTAAGACAATGTTCTCTACATTGTTGATATAACAAATATAATCTGAATTTTGGTTCCCTCTTGAATTACTCTGTATTTGGTCATATGAAAATGCACTTAGTTTCATGGTGACCATGAAATTTGGTGTAATTCTAAACCATTTCACATTTACTGCCCCACCAGTTTTTGTGTCTATTGAAACATTTAACAACAAAAGTTCGCCAGGAATAAAACACAATACTGATTTAAAATATTTATTTTAATTTCTACCTTCTGTATGTGGCTTTTGGGGGTTTTCTTATTTAACTGAAACTCTTCCCAATCTTAATTATTGTTCCCCCCTTGGTTCAAAAATATTAAGGGCTGGGATGAATTATACATTTGATTCTAGAGATAACAATGTCTTTGACGCATTCCCAAAGCCTGAGAAAGCCTGAGAAAAAAGATACTTTAACTGAGAATATTTCAACATACATATTTAAAGTGTGCGAGAGCATTAGTTTCACATCAGGGAAATTCTGAATTCTGTCATCTGCCTGGAAGACAGAAAATTCACCCTCCCAAGATAACTGGTCTCGGTGATACCACAAATCTATTTTAGCCCATTTGAAGCTACATTCTGTATATAGATTTGCAGAGTGGGGCAGACTTTTTCAAGAGATTATTTATATAATCAATATTGAATGTTATAGCACTGGAAGCATGGAAGCGAAGTCCTTTTATTTCATTTATGTTACCTCGGTAAATCGTTTTCTAGGCATTGTAAATCAATAATGATAACAATGATGGAAAAACATTTCTACTCTTAAACAGTAGTTATCAGTTATTTATTACATCTCGACAGATTGTATCATAACTATTTTCTTTCCATCCAGCAGTAACATGTGCCACTTTTCTCCCTTTGCGTGAGCAAAGTACTTCCTAGTGGTGATTACAGAAAATACCTTATGAATATATTAACTATTTAGAATGGGCAGGAGTTAAAGAGCTAAAATCAGGTGGCCAATGAGTTTTCAATCAGGTAATCACAAAGGCAGTGAAAATGTCCATCTACTTCATGTTGTTTTTCTTCATTTTGCATTCCACTTCGTGCTACAATCACAGCCACACTGAGACATTTTGATGTCTAGGGAGTATCTCCAAATCCCTGGGCACTGCACCCCACCAGCCTTCCAGCTGCCCTTGCCTTTTGTGTTCTCTGCTCTGTCTTCCCAGGTGGCAGCTGCAGCAACCGGGACTTACCATATTGCCTCCAATAGCTCTGGCTATTCTTGAATTTTCTGGTTTCACCCACATTTGGCATAAACTAGTACTGCTGTCAAAGCGGAATAATGCCACCATCCTCTTCTTCCTTTCCCAGTCACTCTGTCTGGCCTCCATACTATCCCTTCCTTTCTGCTGGCCAAAGGTCTGCGTCCCTACACCATGAACCCTTCTGGACTTCCAACACATTTAGTTTTTAATGGCCAAGTTAATATTAGCCCGATCATTTTTCCAACATCCACAACTCCTGGCCAGGTGCAGAAGTGCGTGTGCTGGCACAAAGGAGAGTCTGGCACAAAAGCAGACATACAGCTCTGGGCACACAAGATACACCATTGCTTCTTCTGGTGGCAGTGCTGGTTTGAAACATCACATGAAGCTGTGGCTTTGGTTAGACAGAAATCAGGATGTAGCCTATTATGTTTTCCTCTTTAACTTGATTTTTGATGTATGGTTCACATCTTGCTGTATATTATACTCATCCAGCTGTGCTATAATAATGGCACTTTTACCCTCTCATCAGGCAGTAATTTTGAATTAAGGAGCCTCTTCTAGGGATGGCTTCTAAAGTACAACACATACCACCTCATGAATGTGGTAACTGATATGTCGACATTCCAGAGTGCTAAATAGGTGAGGATGTTGGCTTTCAGGAACAATCTCTTGCCAGATAATACTTCATTATCTGACAGACCATCTGGTTTCCAGTCCGTCAATGCTATATTAATACCATCAGCTCTCTATGCTTGATTATTGCCCAACATTTCTATTACTTTGTAAATAACAGAACTCAAAAAAAAAAGTCTTCCAGAGACTGAGCAAGACAAATCACCACTTGCTCTTGTACTTGTCATTGTCATTTTTGGATAATGGCCAAACAGTGGATTTTTCTCCATGTGACTTGTGAATTCAGAGTACAGCAAAACCCATTGTTATCAGGAGAAAGATCACCAACTTTTAATTGCACAAGATATATAAACACAGCTGGCCCAGTGACTCATTTAGTAATGCAATATGTTTCTCCCTAAAAGTCTGTTTCAGGTGTGACCTCAGGACTCTTTCTATTCCAGTTGTTGAAGTCTGGGAGATTTACAGTGATTTACTCCTAGACTACTGGGAATACTTAAAGGAATCTTTTTTTTCTGGGATTTCAGAAGGAATGTTTGGACTGCAAATGAGAAGCTGTATCTATTGGATATCCTTTTGGTGTCTGTTCAGAGCACCCTATTTTAAGAATGACTAATCAGAAGAACGTGCAGTTGATAATTCCATAAGCAATAACAGTTGATCTCTTTGCAGTAAAATATACATTCCTACAGTGGGAGGAATGTTAGTGTGGGAATGTCATGACATTACAGTAGAAAATCATGAAGAACAATATTAACTACATTTTAAAAAGAAAGATTTATATTAAAATATGAATAAAACCAGTGTTTTAGTGTAGTTAGTAATGGAAATACTATAGTGCAGTTAGTAATGGAACAAAATTTTCATAAATATTGTATTGGCTTCTAGATGAAATACTTCTACTGTGAGCCAAGAAGCTGGTGAATACTCAGCCCTCATTTGCTGCGAGCTCTAAGCATTTGCCTTTTGTGTATAGCTCCCCTTTCTATGGGAATCAGCCATGAGCATGCTTAGAGGACTAAGCATGGTCTCTCTGTGTCTTTATTTTTTTTCACTAGTCTTGACTTAAAATTTCAGTTAGCCCTCAGTAGCTGATGTAGTCATCCTTGGCAATACATAGGATCATAGAATTGTCTAGGTTGGAAGGGACCTTTCAGATCATAGAGTCCAACCATCAACCTAACACTGACAAAACCCACCACCAAACTGTATCACCAAGCACTATGTCTACCCGTCTTTTAAATACCTCCAGGGATGACAATTCCACCACTTCCCTAGGCAGCCCATTCCAATGCTTAATAACCTTTTCAGTGTAAAAATGTTTTCAAATATCTAATGTAAACCTCTCCTGGCTCAATCTAAGGCCATTTCCTCTTGTTCTTTCACTTTTTACTTGGGAGAAGAGACTGACCCCCACCTCTCTACAACGTCCTTTCAGGTAGTTGTACAGAGCGATAAAGTCTGCCCTCAGTGTTCTCTTCTCCAGACTGAACAACCCCAGCTCCCTCAGCCGCTCCTCATAAGACTTGTGCTGCAACTCCTTAGAAAAGTTCTCCAGGTCTTACATGGTCTAACTTAAATATCTGGTTCAAAATCTAGATGCCTAAGGAAATCCTACAGCTAAATAAATAAAACTCTGAAGAAAATATTTTTGAAAAAAGGTTGTGGTTAGCTTCCAGTGAAAAATGCATAAATAATCAATTAGAGAAATGTTCAACGTTTCTTGTACTCTCTTTTCCCATTAATTGAATGCTTTTCCAGCAAGTACTCAAAACACTAATGATCGCACTCTTATCAGACATGTCTGAAGTCCTTTTTCCAATAATGAAGCGCAAATATAAGCAAGTTATGATAAAAGAAAGACCAAACTGTTCCAAAAAGTAGTTACAACTAGATCAGATCCATCATAAGTGTCTGTTTTAAATTTAATTGTTCTCCATAACTCAGGTCAAACAAGAAAAAACAGGAAACAGAAATTAACTAGAATAACTTTCTTTTATTCTAATTTACTACTCGGTGCCTATAAGACTCCAAAACAGATGCCTCTGAGCCTAACTTCAATGAAGTCTGAGGTACTGACTGTTTCTCTATTTCAGAACAATAAAATATTAGTTTAATAGTTTTGTAGATGCATATTATGTATCTCAACAAAGGTGCAGCAGCAGAAGCAGCCCTGATGAAATCAGGTCAAGTTGTGCAGCAGTGGAACGTGCCCGTTATGCTGCAAAAGAAGCAGCACTGCCCCAACGGATGCTAATGGTAGAACTAAAGCCCTGTAAGTATTCTTCCAAAACCATGCCAGGCTGCATTCATGTGCTAGCAAAAGAAGCAGAGATGCTGCTGCCCTGCCTCAGTAACGTCTATAAAAGCTTGGCAAGAGGCACCGCTCTTTTCTTCTGCAGCCAATGCTATCCCTGCAGCACAGATCTGCTTTTATAGTGTGTTTTCTTTCCCAGCAAAAACAGAAATTCCTCTTCAGAGTCTGGAAATGTTCCCCCCGATGCTGCAGTTCCACAGTGTCCATTTCCTAGACCTGCTAGTCTGGGGCAACCCCTTCAGCATCCAAAATCTCAGCACTTACAGAACTGATGCCCTGTGCTGTGCTACCAACTTCATGTGCTTCATTATTCAGTTACAGGGAACTTAAGTCCAAAGTTGAAACTTTTAATAGGAGAACATACCATAACATGCCGTACCTTCTCAAAGCAGAAGGTCCATGGCAAGCCATCCATCTGCTTTCTGATGACAACACCTGCTGTGTTCAAGCTTTGGGTAGACATGCTTAGTTACATGCTTGAGATTTTGTAGTGACCAACCTCCCTGGGAAGGTTGGTGATGTTGGAGAGAGAAGTGAGGACTGAATGCCCAGTTCAGGAGGCTGTAACTGCTGAAGGTGGTGCAGCCCCAGGTTGCTATGCAGAGTGAGAAACAGGTTGATGAAAATCCACAGACCCAAGCAAAGAGACAACTATTTCAGACAAGCAGAGGAAAACTGGGTTTCATGAGCAGAGATTGTGCTACAAAGAATAAGCTTCCCAGCATGGGGTACTGCAAGACTCAGATTTACTCTGTAGAGCAGCCATTTGACATCAACCACAGAAGCTTTAATATCCCAAGTCTTATTGCTGCGTAAGTGGTCCAGTGGGGAGCGCTTTCTTTCATTTATGATTCATGGTTCACAGTCACCCCTCAAAAACAGACACCTACTTCTCTTACAGTCAAGAAGATAAACACCTATAATTTTGCAGGCGAAATGGTAAGAAGAATTGTTACCTCTCTTAACCAGAAAGTCAGGTTCAATTGCCCTCTTCCACATCTGCAAGGGATTTTTTTAAAATAGACTCATTGTCATAAAGAGTTTAGGGAAAAGAACTAGAAGCCATGACTCTACCCAGGTGCACAGGCCACACTCTCTGAACAGCCTGAAGTACACAGTTGCAACAAAAATGTAAAGTGAGTATTCCCATCTCTACCCTTCGTCCTCTGTGACTACCAAAAGAGTCTGTAAAATGGTGATTAGACCACGCTCCAGCAAGTGGGAGCAGAGGGTCTGGCTTCCTGTGTGTACAGATAGAGTAGGAATCTCCAGTTCCTGGGCAAGCCCTTTAAGGTATTGTATAAAGGAAATTTCTTTCAGAGGCCACTATTTCTCAAAAACAAGGAGGCAGACACAACTGTATTTTATGAGGAGCCCAATCATATGGGTGTGTTTTAGGCATGGAGCCTACCAGGTGTCTCCACCTGGCAACTGCATGTGTTTTCTTACAATAAGAGTTTTAGATTTAGGTGATAGTATCTTTCCCTGGATATGGCTTTTTAGATTTGTCTTATCAGTGTCAAATCCAAACTTTCTGGTATGGTCCAGAAAGAGAAATTTAACTTGGGGTTTTTAATTTAAAAGAAGAACAATCACAATTTGGAAAAATAGTGACTTGTTTTTTCATGGGACAATGCATCAGTTTTCATGACACTATAAACCAGAAAATCTTTACCAATTATTAAGTAAAACGTATCTCTGCAGGACTGGTTTTAAAAGTAATTTTATTCATAAGCAATTCCCACTGTAGCTGTTCTTCCTGGGGTCTTGTCCCCACTGCAGGTTGCAACGTGTTGCCCTTTGTCCCGGGGTCTGTCCTGGTAGGACTTTCTAGATGTAGGTGGGCTTGTATAGCAGGGCTCTGACCACATCTTCCTCCCTGCACTGGTTTGGCCAGCTTTATCATCTGTATCCACAGTATCCACTGTGTTGGATGATCCCTGGTAGGTTGCTAAAGAAGCGTTGTACTTGGCTCCAAGGACAAAGCAGATTTTGTCCCACACGCTTAAGGATAATTTCAAAGTTCTGCTGCACAAATAAGTGCTTAATTTTTCTGATGAAATGACTATCAGGCACACATATGAAGTCAGTAGCAAACCCTGAGGGCTAACAGAATTTTTCGTTCAGCTGGTTTTCAGTGATGGGCAAGCAGTGTCATTTAGATAGTTCTGTTATAGTTACACATATTCTTATATAAGTGCTTTATAATTAACTTCTTCCTGTGAGAGATTTTCTATTCACAGGTGTTTATAAAGTGGTCTCAGATGAAGCACAGAAGCAGAAGCTTTGGTCATGCATCAGTTAAGATAGGAAATGTAGATATCCAAGGCTAGATGGAATACTATCAGGCATCCCCACTTTTCACCATTGCTATCTGCAACATTTTCTACTACGTGAAAACTCTATCTAAGATTAAGAACAAGATTCTTCACAAATGAAACAAATGGAATTTTTTTTAAAAAGGAAAATAGCATAATAGATGATGACTAGCCCATATATTTCAGGTACTGTTGACACAATTTTATCCGAATTCAAATTTTATATAATTCCCATGATTTGTAGAAACGCCTGTTAGACACCTGTCGGCACAATACATGTGTATGATTTACATGACAGAATTCTAGGTGTCTAAATCTGCTTTCCACGATGACTATCTTAAAACCTAGGGCAACTGTAAAATTAAAAAGTGTGTAATATAATATGCTGTTCTAAACACGGCTTTAGGTAATATGCCAGAAAAGGCTTAGAAAGGTAGTGCAGAAGAAGTTGGTAAATAATCTGTAATTTTTGCAAGTCACCAATGAATGTGGAAAGAGTGTACTGTTTACATAGAGCCTACGGCGCTGTAGACTAAGTGATCACACGGCAAGACCAAAGTAAATTTCTATTCTGTGGTCTTGAAGGCCATATGAGCTTAATTTTGAATGAAATGACTTACCTGGCACAGAAAGAATCAAGGAAGGTCCTAAGGAGTAGATGAACAGCAGCAACTTACACTGGTCAAAGATCCAGGATTTTTTTTTTTTTTAAATAGTTTTAAATCATTTGTATAGTCTAAGCAATAAGAACTGGGATCTGTACACTTTGAATAGTTTGCATTCAAATTTGCTCTCTTCCTCTACTGAAAAACAAATAACGTTCCTTACATAAACCAAAAAGAATGCATTCCAGTTTTCAGACTGTCTTTATCTTACTTTGCATTATTTCACACCTACCTTTGGAAATATTTTTATTCTTACTGTCTGCGTTTGTGTCATTTTTTGGTATGCAACTCTGTCCTTCTTACTTCTCTATCTACCACCACTCCCCAGATCCTTTCTCTGTCAAATATTTGCTAAGAATATATTTCTTATAGGACGTCTGTCAGTATTAACAC
The DNA here is from genome assembly GCF_001431845.1 of Calidris pugnax. NCBI lineage: Eukaryota > Metazoa > Chordata > Aves > Charadriiformes > Scolopacidae > Calidris > Calidris pugnax. The sequence goes on along the minus strand of NW_015090839.1, from coordinate 6,999,250 downwards.
ACCAAACTATACAAGTTTCAGTGTTTTTCTCCTGACTGACCCTTCTCTTCTTATTTTTTTTTTGCAACATCTATGCTCATTTTTTTTTTTTTTTTTATATCTGATTTAGGTCATCTTAGTGGTAGCACAAAGGAGAATGCTAACATTTAAGAAACAATGGGAAGGAATAAATAGACTATGCAATACTGCCACAAGCTTGACTATGAAAATGAGGGTATAGAAATTACAGGTTGAACTTGAGGGATTAATTATAATTTAAAAATAAGCATATACATTTAAGGAACACATATTACTGTCTTTATTACAGTAAGATGATAGTCTATGTCCCAGAAGCAGGATATCTATTATGCCACTTGAAATTGGAGTTATAACAGCAAACATACTAGCTAGTAAGTAAACAGTTACCCAGAATCTTTATGGATGTGGCTAGAATTAACATTCTTAGTAACCCCTAGTTGGCTTAAACTGTTGTTCATGCAAGGCTACTAACAAAGGCTAACACTTGTATGGCTTATAGCTTAAAACAGCTCTTTATTTTTCATAAGTAGTAGATCTACTTGTATGCTGGAATATAAAAAGGAAATTCATTATCTTTATGTCAGCAGAAAGGATTTTAATGCATCATAAATTCTTTGGGCACTACCTGAACTTCCCAAAATATTCACAAACAGCATGAAAAACAATTCAGTCTTTGCCATGGACAGATTCCAATGTCCTTGATAATTTTTAACTCTACCTTCATTCAGAGTAATTTCCAGAATAACGTCAACAGTAAATAAAGTATTAAAAGACTTCAAAATCTGGTATAAAAATTACTAGGATCATGAAAAAAAAAAAGCTATAAGAAATACTGTCTGAATTTTGAACACCCCACTCCCAGTTCTGATTATTTCATGAGTGACCTGTCAGGTTCTATGACCACCTCCCTGTATGCCTCCATGTTTAATCAAAACATTTGCACAGAACATAAACCTTAAGACATAAAGTAAGAGTTATACTAAAATTACTATTTAGGTGTAAAATCATATATAGTGAGAAACACAAAACTATATTTTCTGACAGCCCAGGGTTCTGTTTCTTAAAAGAGAAAGAAAATTAAAGGCTTGATAGAAAGGCTTTAACCAACAGAATACTTTCCATTGACTTCAGAAGGATGTGAAGCAGGCCCTTAAAGTAGCAACTCGTTTAGTACTGACTGCTAAATTTATAGCACTTCTTTATTTTCTCTAAGCATAACAGCATCCATTCATCACACTGCAGTAACAAAGCCGTAACCCGATATATGACAAATATTACAAGCTTAATGGCTGATGTCCATTACTGACGGGACCTGCTCACCATTTAGAAAAGATTGGCACTGAAGGATTACTGAGCAAACATAGCACCTGAAAAAACTTGCATGCAGGAGTCTGTCATCAGGTGTGTGATCGAGGGCATTATCCGAGAACGCTGGCTCTTATCTTCAGTTGGAAACTGCTGCAATTGCCAACAATTCTCAACAAAGAGCTTCCGTCATGGAAGGCTGATACACCGAGCCAGTCTGGTGATGGTTTACCTTCCCAAGGCTTCATTCCTTTTTATGGATCACCTGAGACCAAGCAGCACACCAGTCTTTAATAGCTTAAATAGCAGGACAACCTAGCAAACTGATGACAATCAAGGGAAAACCAATCCTTTTTGGTAGAAAGACAAAATTCCAAGCATTCCCTCATGGTAACTTAGAAAGACTTATTTCTAAAACTGCATTTTCCCAAACAGGATGCTGAGGAAAGCTTTCTTGCCACTGATCCCTAGCATTTTGCAGTGACAGATAACTCTCCCTATATTAAACTGCTCACTAGTAAATTTTTTACCTTTTAGACCAATATAATTTTTCTCAGGAATACATTAAAATACCTCTTCCCCTTTTTCTTTCTGTAACACTAGATAAAGTTACTATAATAAAGGTTTGGAGAAAGCCCAAGAAAAACTGCTATTTGTACAAAAACATCCTGTTATTTTTCTTTTAATATTACAACTTTGAAAATTTTTTAATTATTTGCAATTATTAACATGAGCTGTAGAAATACTGATGGAGACATTTCATTTTTCTCAAACTTGTTACAATGTATTTCATTTGCACAGGATTTTAAAAAATGTAACTGAAAAATGTGGTTTGCCTCTTATATGGTTCCTAAAGAAAACCTAAAGCAGTTTCAGTATTTTAATTAAATTACACATTTATTAAGAAAAGATGAAAAAATTGAGATTAAATACTTAAATATGTTGTGACCCAATAAACATAGAGAAATCTGAATATTATACAAGTATACTATTTTGTGTTTTCAAAGGTAGTGGTATATTATGAGAGAATATATTAAAATAAAGGCTCAAATCCTAATTAGTTAGTACTTTACCTTTATCCACAAAATGGATTCTTCCAAATCATGGTGGCAATCAAATGAATAAATATTTACCTATATACCAAATGGCAATTCATACCAGAGATAGATGATATTTCCAAATAAAAGTGGTGTGAAAAACGAGCTCTTAAAATATCTAAGACTTTTTTTTTAATATTATAAAGCATTTCATGGAGAAAACTATCTGAATTTAGATTTTTGTTTTAAGACATCACTGGAATATTTAATTTGTTATAAAATGGGGTTTTGCAAATAAAAGAAGGTATATTGATCAAAATGACTTTTGTTATGTCAGGATATAAAGTTATTTTATGTGGGATTCAAATGATGAAAAAACGAGTTTTCTTAAGAAATGCTTTAACTGTAAGTAATCTGAGCCCCTACCCAGATTAGGAGGTATCAGGAGTGTAAAAGTATTTGTCCCTGCCATAGAGTTCAACTGCTACAAAGAACAAGGAATAGATGTATTGTGTTTGGCTACCAAATTCCTGTGATGCCGAGGTGTTTGCTTATTATGGAAAATTCCATTTATCAGATTAAAATAAACCCCAAGAAATCATTCTGTACTTGAGACACCCAGTGCAGGATAGTCAGCTACAAAACAGCGTATGTGCAAGTTCAGGCAAAGCCAAAATACGCAAAAATACACAAACATTGAAGGCAAGCTGTAAAAAAAAAAAAAAAAAAAAAAAATAAAAAAAACCCCAACAACAACAAAAAAAGGCAACATCCAAAAAAAATAAATGCATGTCAAAAAAAAA